>NC_071979.1:8617646-8678844 GCF_026283585.1 Hylaeus volcanicus
GATTATCTCGTTAGTCAATTTTATAACGTACATATTATTCAGAAAATTTTATTGTTATTTAATGTCTGTCAACTGTGAAGGTGAATAGAATTCAGTGATAAACTATTTTGTTCCTCCTCCCTCTAAACACAAAGATATATACTTGCACGTATGATAAATATGCGTCGACTTTAAGGCGAAATTACAGTAAGCCAAAGTAGAAGATTGAAACAAATACAAGCATCAGCGTGGAAACCGTGAAGAAGCAATGGTCGGAAGGGAAGGACGCGGAACATCCAAGAAGCGTGTTTGCGCATCGCCAAAGGATTTCCTGGGTCTGTTGCCCGCCAGGGGCAATGGAACGAAATGATATGCGCGGCCCGGCAAGAATGCGCCAATGAAAAGAATAACGATCCAGCAGCTGGTCCACGGTGTCCGTGCCAAAACGGAACAATCGTCCCAGATCCATCGTCGCGAACAATGGCGGGGACGATTTATCGAACCCAACGGAATCCTCAACGCTCCTGATGTCAAAACCTGCCGCGGATCGATTTACGCACACTTTGTGCGCTTGATGTACAACGAACCCTTGGCCGTGTACAATGAATGGAACTTGCTGCTGAATCGAAGGATGAATCGATGGAACCGTTTGGTCTTGGACGGTTCTCATGGTTTCACTGGGAGAACGTGAAAGAACAATGGCGAAAAATGATTAGCTGTTCTAATTCGTTACTCCGATTGAAAGTTTGAAATTACGCTAACTTTGCAGCTCTTAGTGGCCGTCTCTCGGGAGCTTAATTGATTTATAATTAGGATCTCTGGGCGGTTTCTAATCTGCATTGCACACGTTCCTCGAGGGCCTGTTTCCCCTGAACGGTCAAGTATGCGGATCGGGGTCGTAACAAAGGATTCTAATTGGAGAGAATCGGCTCGCTAATCCCAGGACCCTCGCGGTCGTTCTTGCACTTCTGCTCTTGAAGCTGCCATCGCGATACGACGATTGCTAATAAACAGGAGAGGGCGAATTCGGGACGTATCTAATTAACCTTTGACTCCCTCCGAGTGTTAACTAAGGACGTCTCTAAGGAGTTGTAGCTGTGTTGTATGCAACGTAAGTTAGATACAAATACATTCTTTGCTTTAAACTCGTCGAAATATAATATTCTGTAATCTGTAACTGTTGATCTATGCCACAAAGATGATATCAGAAATATCCTCGTTCCTTTTGAATGCAATAACATCTTTTTTTATTTAATGCAATTAGAGCCTGTTTATAGAGATTATTTTGCTAATCACCAGGCGGTAGATGCGACGAAAAATAAAACCATACTAAACAAAAATTCAGGTCATTCCCAATCAAGTCCTCCGGAGTGAACCATGCCTTCCTAACATGCTAACCATAATATTCGCAAGAATATCATCTTCCTCGCCCCATCCGTATCATAAAGCTCGCCTGCATTCGATTGACTAAAGATTCAACCTATGAATAGAGCCACGAAAGTTCATACTTCTTCGAGAGTACGGGTTACAATGGAACCTCTCCCTGTCGGATAAAACTGTCCCAGAGTCGCGTACCGTTCGCAGGGATAAGCAAGTTCACTCGTCCGCCATCTCCGCTTTTATCGTTCTCGCAAATGACGTAGGCCGCAGCAGGCGACGGTAGAGGGGCTCTCTTTAATTGCTCCGCTCGCACGCAGCCGCAAACACCTGGGTTTATATGCCGCTATTATTTGGCATTCAAGAGACGGGCGTAATTTAAAACTGCCGCGGCCACAACGCCCGCGACGACATTAACGTCGTATTAAAAGCACCACGGAGAGGAGCGAGTCTTGAAACCATCGCGCGTTAAGTAACATAGTCTCCCGCTTAACAAGCACGATCCACTGGACGAAGTTAAAAGCCGCTGAAACGTATTTGGGCTCCAACTATCGGGAACGAGCGTAATCTTTATCTGGATGAATATTTTTAATGACCTACGGAATACAGTTAAACTTTTTATCCGTTATTCTCCAATTATTAGTGCATTTCGTGACCACTAGTGGTCATTGGTAATAATAGAAAATCCCGAGAATTATTTTTCATATGAACTGCACAATTATTAAAACATTCTATTTTCCTTCATACTTTTCATCGAAAAGGAAAGTTTTCAGATCATTACGGTATAAACCGAACGACATCGTGCGAACTATTGGATCGAGTTCCCCCGAAAGTCCAGTGACAGCGTGTTCCAGACATCCCTGTCACAGACTCAGCTTTCGAAAGTCCCATCTACGACGGACATTAAACATTCAATTGTCAATGTTTCGCTAGACACACTCTCCTGTCGTGCAACTTGTGAAATTGGAAACTTCTCCCATTCGACATGGTCAGCGTGAATTGTTAATTGACCAGAGGTATTAGCGCGGAAGGACGAACCTGGCTTGCTTCGACACTTGCTCGCGACAGCAAGAATACTTAATCGTCCCTCTCGTTTGTAGCGCCGCGGCAGCTGAAATTTCGCAAATGTTGCTTCTAAAATTGGCGCGAATCCTCTTAAAGAGGCGAACAAAGACAGAGACGGAATATCCAATTTCTACTTTTACAGTTTCCAGGAAACTTTAGAGAATTAGCAACCGCTAAGCTGTAATTTTCTCTCGTTCGTTACGGTTAATTATTAATCGTGATCAAAGATTTCAGCCAACGTAGAAGAGCTCCGCGTACTTCGACTCCTCGTGATACCGAGAATCTCTAATTACTCCACTCGCTCGGAGCACACGGTAGCTGCAATTTCGCGCAATTCGTTGTTGCGCGGACAGGAAATTTCTCCAGGAGAAGAAATGCAGAATTTCGAATTTTTAACTTCAGAGTTCTCGATACTTCGATAGAATTTTTATGAAATGTTTAGAACGAAAGAAAAGAATCATCTCCGAAATCCGCGGTGAACGATTTGCTTTAATCGTATAAAGGAAGCAAACCATGATTCTTCCGTCATTCTTGCTGTTTTTACAGAGCTAGGTTTAATGACGCGTGCATTCGAAACAAAGGAGCAAGAATCTCGGTGGCGACGAGGCCACAGACGCGTAATTGGCATAAGCCGAGTGTTTCTCTTCAATTTATCGCACCGTCCCGACAGCTAATCGGCACGTTTAATCAAAGTGACTTTTCAGGCACGTAGTCACGTAGATAAACAAACCCTTATTTCTCTAGTGTTAATTTGATGAGTACGAGAAAGGGAATACTGGATGAGCCTCGCTGGTCCGAACCACATTTTTACTAGGTCTTCTCGAACGTTTATCCCGATACTCGATAATTGCGATTTCTATTGCGATATCGCATCATTTTTTTTTTTTTTTTAATAATTCCTAAAGTGATCGTAGCAATTGACTATAAACGTGAAATGGAATATACATGGTCGAATTGAGCCTGTACGTTGTTATTCACAAACTATAGACAAACTACAAAAATAAATAAACAAATCTTCATCTCCGTACAGACTAAACGTATACCGCATCCTGCAGTTGCAATGTTCGTAATTACTAGTTATTATACAATTCGAAAATAACGTTGATACTGGTTCGATTTGGAATACAATTGCGGCCGATAAACCAACGAACGAACGGCAATTGTACAAGTTTCCTAATTTCAAATGGAAAGGACATCGACGGACTAGTATCGACAACTAGCACTCCGAATTTGTGGATTCAGCGTGTTTACATGGTATCATGTGTGCGCTAAACACAATACGCGTGTCCGAATATTGTCAATATTTGACGTGCAATTATCAACACATGTTACACACGGGTGTATATATGTATGTGACTGTACAATTTCTTCTGCAATGATTGTGCTACCAGACCAAATTGGAATTACAGGATACTCCAGCAAACAAGACAGACATGAATGAAACGGTATAGCAAACCGAGAAATTCATTGTACAAAGTATAGAACATACACTTGAATGACAGTAAAAGAAATTACTTGAACCCTAGACATATATTGTAGAAACTACAAGATATCATTGTGATTTATCTTAGATGAAGAATATGAAATAAACTCAATCTAAAAAATATCCTGCAAATATATCCTTTCATTTCATAAAATATTAAATATAATGTATCACTGAACTGCCAACTTTTCCATATAAACTGTTCATATAAATTCGCTTATTGAATCAACAATACCAAAAAGTCATGCATAAAGCTGCAAAATCAAACAAAACGTTAACCTTTACAATTGGTAGGCATGCATGGCTTAATTTCGACGTTAAACAAACAACAATGGTCCCGTGCTCTCGGTGTTTTTCATTACCAGGAAATTCGATGGATCGTCGAGTCGCCTTCGCGAGCGAGCTGTAAGCTTTTTCAAAAACAAACTCGAAGCGCTTTGATCGATGTGTCGCGTCCGAACGGGAACGGAACGCGCAACAAAAAGAGAACGGATTATTTATTACAGCGTATCGAAAATACACGGACAGTCTATAGGCATTGCTTGCGCTGGAAAAGATTTACACGGTTCCCGGATGCTTTGATTCGAAGTGGGCCAAAGAGGAACACCTGGCAGCGAGTCGGTCGTCGCTGTAGTGAGAACGTGTTAACACGTCCATCGAATAATTCGCTAAACTAGTCGTCGGTAGGTGTTAAATCCCGTTCGCGGAGTTTCGACGTTTTGAAATTCCTCGTCACGGAACGGAGTTTCTGCGTGTCGACGTGTTTACTGGAAACTCTGCGGAGCACACGTGACGTTTGTTCGCGTTTCACTCGAAGAAAAAATCGGAGATTTCAACTCTGTTCGTCCAAAAGTCATCGAATGTCAACCCCGTGTACTGAGTGATTCTGAGAATTATCGCGTGGAAAGGTATGGGGATTGATCTTCCATTTCAAACAATTAATTTCAATTTTAACTTTCCCCCACTACTTCACTTACAATAAAATTATTTATTCCATACAATGTCCTGCTTTATATCAAATAACTTTTGCAAAAGAATTTTTTTGATAGCTTCATCCTCTCGTGAGATATTTAACCATCTCCCTTTAAACGAAACATTCTACATATATACCCCCCCCCTCTCCCTATATTTTAATTAAAAATGTTTTGAAAGAGCTTTCTCAAACTCTAGAAGCTATAAATTATGTCCAAAAGTGGAATACTGAAATATAATAGATTGGTACAGAGTCGAATATTCTTTGTTCGTATCGTGCCTGACTATGTCCAGACTCATGCTACTTATTTATGCGTTACTCGTTCCGTCATTCCTTTCTTCGATCACAGAACAATCGCACGCGTTGTATATAGTAACGCAGTATACAATTTAAAATTGCAAAAAAATAAGAAAGCAGATTCGTCGACGCTAATATGTCCACGTAACTGTCGCAAAACTTTGTAGCGAGCAAAGGGTGTCATTGGAGTGCAGAGGTTACTTTCAAGCCATTTAATTAGAACTGAATATTACGCTAACTCTCGATAGTCGCAGTCGAAGAAGGAACGGTGAGTTAGGGAACGGAAAACAAGACGCAAATTTTCGAACCGATTAACTTCTCCGTCCCGGAGGACAGCTGTCTTATTTAATTAAACTGACAATGCAGTTACTGGCTGCGCTTCACTTGTTCGTCACGAGTCGCGGAACGATATTACGAATTAATTTCTTCGAGCCAGGTTATACGGTCTGACGAATTTCTGGCTCGTTTCATCAGCTAATTGAATAATATTTTTGGCTCTCTGCCGTTTCCTCTTTTTTCTCATCTGGCTTGAACGAGCCTGCATTGACGTACGGGTCGAACAAGCGCCATACTTTAGTCGGATTTTACCTCCACTGTGCTCACGTGAATACCGTTCGGGCGTCGAATTTACACAAAAATTGCCCGAAACGGATACCATTCTTCATACACGTACACGAGCTCACGCATATTGGCAACTATTTTATAGTAATGGCAGGAATCGTATTCGGAAACTTTAGTTAATTCTAATTATGTAATTCTCTTATTTCATGAAATAATATTATTCCTCGGCAAGAAAATTTCGAAAACTTCAATGATACTTAAATTGTGATCGTTATTATAGATCTTGCAAAATTTGTTTTATTTTTTTTTTTTTTTTTTTTAAGTATATTCTGACCATCTGCATCTTTTATTCCGGTTTTTACAGAAACCTAGAGTTTTGTTACGGGTCTCATCGAATTTGCTTTACTCTCTTTATGTAACGAACAAAACAATGAAACAAAAACGAAATAACAATTTGCATACATTTTCGTTACCTTAACACCCTATCTATCCCGTAGTACAACTACACCGTCGAGGGTTTTGGTCGTTCAGTGAATTTGTTCCATCGACACCAGGAACTTTCTTATCGCGGGGACCCGACAGCAGATCCAACAGAGCCGCGAGGGGTAATACAATGCAGATTACACTGCACTTTCAGCCTACCAGCCAGGTCAGGAATCTTGGCACGGATCCCATTGAAATTATTTTCCAGTAGCGTTAACGGTATACGACACCCCTGGATCCTGATGCAAGGCACCGTGTCCGTACCAGTCTGATAAAGAAACAATTTTCTGCAGGCAGTAAAAACGACACGTTGGACAGAATTCGCTCGTAGCAGCCTCGAATGAATTTCGAACGGGCATTTATTCGAATTAACGGTTAAATTAAGTCGAAGTGACGTGTTATCTTATAATCATAGGAGAAAAATTATGTAACGATATTTAAGTGCAGTTAGGTTGATTTGTATCAACCCTATAGAATATTTGCGTAGGATACAACAGGAAAACTGACCTAAATCTAGAAATGGTAAATCTTGGTACTCGCAAAGGTTACCTTCAAAACTTAGCCCGTAGAAACTAATATTTGCACTCGATTGAAACTGAGATCAAATGCTGGCTGAGACGATCCGAAGCTGATACGAATAAACTGTACGATATCTCAGCCCGTTTGCTTTCGGATCCCGAGCATGCGTGTTATTCATGTATGGGTGGACTCTTTCGGTCGTATTTTCAGAGAGCTTTCATAACTGTGCCAACGCGAGAGAAGGTCGTGAAAGCGCTGAATTTGCTACCTGGACCCTTTTACGATGACCGAGTCCGTGAACCTACGTACAAGCACTTGCTAATGACTGAAATATGATCAGCAAAGCATGATACCTGAGTCAGGATAGATATCTACTGACGCAAGCTCACTTTGTAGATGTTTGCAAGTTATTTTACGATAAAGCCACCCTGCTCTGCAAAATCCCTTGGGTCATCCTAAAACTTTGTGCCACAGGTTGCGTTCGTATTTAACAAAACAAAAACTACAGAAATTTTATAATGATGGTATAATGGCTTTGTCAGAAAGGTGGAATAATATTGTAGAGAAAAAGGGTGATAACACATTTCGTAACACTTCAGGGTGTATTTTATATATTAATTTAAATGGCAGAACAAACGGCATGAATTAAAGGGAAGATCTAATACTTCCCCCGCCATATCGAATACAATAATTTGAAAACAATAATTATTTCATATTAGTGAAATTTGAACCTCGGCACCCTGAGTACAAGGATCGAGTAAGATTCGTGAGGAATCATTGAATTTGATCCCACCTCTACCAAGAATTTTTCTTCTCCCCTGAATGCATTCCACGCAGAATCGCGACGCACGAGCACGGCAGGAGAACCGTCAAACCGCACACGCAACCGGGGTGTATCATTTAAAATTTCCAATTCACGACTCCCGGTTCAAGAACCCCGCGGTACCGACACACTCAGCCAGCGATTCCGTCCCTCAAAGCAGCGCCATTACTATCGACTCCTTGTTCCCTTTTTTCTTCGGCATTCAGTCATCCCAAAGACTCAATCAGGAACCGGAGAGGGTGTACTTCGCCCAGGTCTAGTATTTCATCCCCCATCGGCTCGTGATATCGTGCCCACGGGGCTTCGTTCAATTTGCGATCGCCATCTCTCACCCTCCCCATCTCACCATCCACTTGTACCTCTTCCTCAACCTCTTTACCGTGGCCGAACCACTCCCATTCGTTCTCTTCCTTAAAGGAGGATTCCCATTAGCAGGACGATTATTTAAGTAATTATTGGAATTCCCTCGCTGGGAACTTGAAGAATACGAATCTGAACTTTCACAAACATGTAAACATCGTATCTACCGAGGCCAGTGGAATAAACGAATCGATATAATTATATTTTCCAAGAGAAGTCGCAGTTACTGTGTATTATTTAACGAGCATTGACTGGAATATCATAGTCTCGAATATTTTCCCATATTAACTTGAATGTACAAACCTCCACGGTCTAGTCATTCACATTCTTACTTGTTAAGAACTAGATCTCGACAAGAAAGAATATTATTATATTCACTGCTCATTGTTTTGTTTCTTCTGTGTTCGCATATTCCTTCTCTATTTCATATATTATTAATATGTGAATACTTCGAAACAGCACCATGTGCACTATCATACCACGTATATGATAAAATATCCAAATTGATTCAATTTTTAATCAACTTCCCCTACGCAAAACCATTTATTAAACCGCTTGACATTTCAACGTTAACCCTTTGCGTTCGATGTCGAGTGAGACTCGACAAGATTGTATCGAAATCAGAAAATTTGGACTCCAAAGGGTTAATGATGTCCTCTTCACCCATAACACACTGTCGAGCAATTTACAAGAAAAAAAACCATCTCCCTCCCAATTCTATCATTAAAATACACACAAATAAAGGACTAGCTCCCGCGCGCGTAACCCGTTAGTTAACAAACGACAGTAAGAAATAATCACCCAACTCAAAGGCAACTTGACCTCACTTCCCGCGACCCACAACTCCTCGAGGGCGGATTAACGCTCGGAGCGGTTTCCGTGGAGATATCGGAGTCATCGGAGACGGAAGGGTGGCTCCAGTTGTCCTTCGAGGGTCCACTTCTCGATAACAAGGGGCGAAGTTTCGAGCGTTTCGCGTTCGCTGGCAGAAGGGGTGGAAATTCATAAGGCCCGACTGACGAGGCGGGACGGAAAGAGGCAGAGGACACCGAACGAGAAGAAATCGTCGAGATAAGTTGCAGATAGCGCGAGGAAAGTGGCGGGTGGCTGGCGAGCGATCGACCGGAAGTGCTCCAAGTGAGATTACCCGAGATAAGATCGCTGCGTCTTTCAGCTCGAGGGCTATATTCGAGAGCGCACGACCACTCTGTGGGTTGGACTTGTCGCGGATCGCACGATCCACGGATAGGTAACGCTGACTGTTCACCGCGAAACGATCGATTCGATCCGTACCGAGGCGAAGAGCGGGGGAAGGCAAATGAAAGAGCGAATAAATGCCGTGGCCGTCGGGTTCGAGAACGGATGGCACTCGCGACTTTCGTTGCTGGTTTTCAATTATTCCCCTAGTGGCCGTTCCAGTCGCTCGCTCGGCTCAAACCCCGGAAACCGCGATGTCATTTCGTTGCCATATTATGAGCGGCTGAATGCCACCGGAAGTGGCTCTCCGGGAATCAATGCGGTCGCCGCTAACGATGTTTCGAGCGCATCGATTCTCTTAACCCATTAACTCTTTAAAAATATTCCCCAACACTCGATGCTCCAAGAAATGATGACGTGATCATCTTAAAAGCGAGGACTTCGAGACGCGATTTTGAATTTTTCACGAGATGTATTTTGTTACTCGTTCAAGTTACCACCGATAGATTTGTACTGTACCGTAGTAAAAACAGTGAAACAACTTCGAATTTTATTCGCGAAGTTGATTTCGCGTCGAATCTGCTGGAGATGAAAACACAAAGACACTGTGTAAATGTAATATGAGAATACACTGCAATCAGCGAGATGTGTAAACAAATTAAGCGAAGTAAATAATGACACGTGTAACGGTGACATTGTAACGTCACGTTTGTTCAACGTTTCGATCAACATTTGTAGTACTCTTCAGAAATAACACGGTTCCGCCTACATAACGTAACCGATTTGTTTACAAACATTCAATTGGAGTTCATTCCAATCAAAATTTGCGACCGCCCTAGCGCTGAGGAAATTAATGGAAACAGTGAGAAGAACTTGAAGAACTACTTTGGTTAAGTTTGTCGACAGTTCCGTATTGTTTACTACTTAAATTTCGATCTTTCCCATGGAAAAGCTGATGAAAAATGCTCTATTGTTTCAGAATTTAAAGATCACTCCATCCTAAGGGGAATAACAATCCACATTATGAAACTGGTAACAAAGACTGAAACTGATATCTCATTAATTATTCAATATCCAGATAATGCTATCTGCATCAATCATCCCCGTAGCAATAAAGCCCAATATTACCTTTAATTGCCTATTCTCCCTTGAATTTGTTGTTTTCCATGGAATCATTACGTTTTTCACGTTGCTACAAACCAAACCACTTGGTTTCCACGGGAAATGGGGAAAATGAAAAAGAAAGAGCAGCGGAGAAAAATAGACCGGTCGAGGGAACCCTTTCCCACCAGACTCTATTAAATTAACAGCGTTAATCCTTTGCACTCGAAATATCGATCCACGGTTGGATGCTCTGCACCAGCTTGACTAGCCACGGCATTGTTTGCGCGTACATTCGAGCTCGTCTTATCTCTCCGTTGATCGTGTAAATTAATTTCCCCGTAAGAGGGTTGAGCGCAATACGAGGACACAAGCTGTGCTAATTTCTGAGCGACAGTCATCTCAGGTTAAATATGGAAACGTCACGCACATCTATATTAGCACATTCGACTAACAGATGCGATCAAACTTTCTTGCACATGGAAGAAGTTTGGCAAACTGAAAATTTCAGAAGACGTAATAACCTGATTATTTTAGGGGACAGATATGAAATGATCCCGGAGATGAAGGTCTTAAAAGGACACGTGAATTTTTACGTTATTGTGGATGCAACCGTGGAATATAGAGTTCAAGGTTTTATAAGTCTTGATATGGAGAAAAAGAATTTTCTATGGATAATAAAAATAACAAAGAAATTTCTTCTTTCTTTAAACTTGACATTTGTGCGATGTTTGACACCCAAAATGCTAGAAAGGAATTTTGAACAAATGAGAGAAAATCAGAAAATTCTTTAGAAGAATAATTCCATATGTTAAAAAAAGAATTATAATGAAAAAAGAAAATAGAAGAGAAAACTTCGCAGAAATGGAGACAAGGAAATGAAGAACTTGTTCCATAAAAATTGTTGGTCAGTTCGTAATACAATATCAAAAATGATAAAACATGGAATTAAACTTTTCTTGGAGATCTTTTACGATTTCACAGATACTCGCGATAGCACGAGAACTCACAATTTCTTTGAGGGAACATATTCATCCTTGGTAGCTTTTCACCGCGCTGGAACAAATAATAGTTACCTTGTAAGCATCACTTGAGCTACATTTCTGCAAAGTTTCAAACGCCTTTGAATTTTCGAGTTCCCGAACTTCCCTTATGAGTCTGTTACAAGAGCTTCTCCCATAACAGACTGTTTGCAACTAGAAGGAGCGTCAACAACAGAATTTGCTGGAAAGGCTTGTGGGAATTCGGCTTTCTTATTATTCGGTCTACTACAAGTTTACTGACGCGTACATTTGTCATTTTATTTAAGATTGTAGTACCTTCGACTCTTTAAGATTTGACTGGTCAGACTACATATACCCTAAGGTTAGGTTACTGCGAGTAACATTTAAATTCAACTGGTCTCAGAAAAGAGTTAAAACCACCCTGTACTTCTCACGGCACTTCCTATATGAAATGGTAGAGAAAACGGTCGCGCACTCGTTGTTTAAATACGAAATTCAATCAACCCGTTTCGTACACCAGCGCGATTGCAATTTTCACGTAAAGAAAAAGGAAGCAGCGACTGTTGCGTGTCGAGACGCGACTCTATCCGCGTGTAATTTTCCGCGAGCGCTTCTCGTTTCAGATTCGTTGAAATTGCTCGAAAAATTGCTGGCATTCGCGTTCCGCGGGCAACGGGTCAGATCTTTATCGAATTACCGGCAGCAGGGGCGCGAGAACTTCCTAATTGTAGTCTCCCGCGTATTCTTCGGGGCTCGAGAGAGCAAATGGAAAAACGCTCGCGCCGAGCGTTGCGGAGACGGTGAATTGAAGCTGACACGGCTTCCCTCGCCTTTGTGAGCAATATTGAAACGCCGGCTGAGCCAACGGTAGAAACTATCGCGTTCTGCCGGAACGTTTGGTGAAATATTGATGCCGATCCTCGTGATCCTCCTCCGCGAACCGATAAAAGCTGTGCCATTTGCGAAGACGTCGTGCGCGGAAGTTTACTCGTCAAACAGTGTGGACAAATCGTATGATAAATGTAAAATGCTGCGACGACTCAACCGCGGTCGTTTTACGGTTTCGAGAGCGAACTAATCTGGTGCACTTTCGCGATCCCAGGAGTACTTGACTTTCGAGGAATAATAGATTAGGCCGCGGGAAACTAAGCCAGGACGGAATATGCTAGAAGCACCGCGAAATGGAAGGAACTGTTCGACCAAGGTAAAATGGTGGCCAATTTTAAGAGGGAGGATTCCAAGGGTCCCAAATGTCCTGAGAACGTCCGAGTGATTCTCTAGGGCATTTGGGAACTGTACCCATCCATCACTAGGGATCTATAGGAGCTTAGGAATCCTTCAGCTCCTCTAAGACGTATAAGATCTTCGGTATTCTGCGGACTGCATAACGCTACTTGGCTGTCCTCGGGCTCTCCCACAGGATCTCTCGTGTTGCAGAAATTCTCAGACTCGGAAGGACGATGAGAGCCTTGAGATCGTGTGTAAGGGGTTATACGGAGCTCGTACCACCGGCACAAGTTTTCATAGACAAAATTATCGTCGAGGGTTGGGACCTGGGTTCACAGAGTTACTAAATGCACTCAAACACGGGGAGACATTAGGAATTCACGTTGGTTTTATACTAAAACTTCCATGTGAAAATAAATCCGACAGCTCTCGAAAGTGATCGATAATATCAATGTAAACTTTTCTTATTTAAAAGTGCATAACAAAATTATTCGAAATAATATTCTCCAATTTATGCCTTCCATTTATCTTTCTAAGGAGACCAGATCTAATTGACATTGCATTTCACGTCGCCCCTTAAAATAATAAACATTCAAAATTCCGTATTCGATGCACTTTACTTCCACATAAAAACAAACCCAGAGGCACTCGAAGATAATCGACAGAACCAACAAAAGTTTCGCGCGGTCCATCGTATTTGCTCGACCAGCTGGAGAGTCCCTCGTGCAACCCTATGCAGATTCGGCTACATATGCATGGCGGTGGTCCGTGTCAGACACTGGCCTAATACAGGATGCACGCGAGCATATAAATAGGAAATTTGGTTGTGGTATGACGACGGAATATTCCCGTAAACGATCTTGCGCGATGCGCGTCAAAAAGCGCAGTTACACGCGTCGTTCGCGGCGCACTGTTCGCCCGCTACTCCGAGGATTTAACCGGAAATTGTTGAGTCTGCTGGCCTCGTTTCGACACTTCCTCCCTGAGCGTCGTCGCTTCTCTCCTACGTCGTGTGTCGGGAGAATATAAATAGCGAATTTCGCATTTTGAAACGTTTTCGCGGAAAACGCCGTTAGCATAATGCTTTCCCGGCGCGCTATGTACGAGATGCAAGGCAAACCGAGCTGGAAGACCCTTCCAGCTCCGTGGAACAGAGGTTTACCCAGCGCTATTTTCGAACCGGCTGAAATCTCGATCGTGCATCAACGGAACGCGGAACGATGTTATCGATGGCTTTTGTGTGAACGGGAAAAATCGTTCGTTAAAAATACAGGCTGCGAGGGAAAGGAACCAAATCTGCCAAGGATTACCCTTCCTGTTTCGCTGCTCAGAATAGTTACAAGTTCATCTACTCCGATGGTCTTATCGATCACTAGGGTATCGAATACCATGACTATATCTAACCCTTGTTGCTCGTATTCCGAGTGTGAAGGTTGGTTTGGAAATGTGGAAAAAGGACGTGACTCGATAAATATTGAATTTGCTATCGAAGTCAAACTAGCATTAGTTACTTCAGATGTTGAAATAAGACTCTGAATTAAGTTCTACGTAGAACTGAAATATAAAACAAAGTGTAATATCGTGAGCTAGAAATTCAGTAAAAATGTCATTGTGTCATTAGCCCATTCACTGTCAGGCAAATTTAAATGTTTTTATTTTGTTAATGAAAAGTGACATTAAATTTGTTGTTTTAAAAAGTACATTCGTAACACAAAAGGCTATAAAAATTATTCCTTGAGAAAATCAAGTAATTCTGTGAAATAAGCCGGACCGTGATTTCACATGAATATTTATCTAACTTTGTACTCACGAGAAGTTGTCGCTGACTCGGTCCAACCCAACTACGTTTCAATATCCAGAACTCACCTGAAAGCAGAAAAAAAGTACTCGTTAAATACTTGTTATCACATTTATTTATCGTTATCGAAGCAATGTGACAATACGTAAAATGTAAAATCTTGGAAAAAAAACTTTTTTTTTTGTCACGAAACAAATGAAAAACAGTAGAGAAAATTAGATGTTACGGGAGAAGCCATTCGGGTTTAATATTTCAGAGAACGAGTCTCCATTTTACTATCATTTTTCCGGCGAATTTGATAAATCAGAATTCAATACAAGCTGAATTTGTTCGCCAAAAGAACAATCTGTTATTTTGTCGGGGAAATTTCAGAATTTCGCGAATCGACTGTTTCGTGTAAAATAAAGCGAAAAAGAGGAGCAGCGAAGTTCGAAGCAAACACAATTTTTAATTGAATCGACTAATAGAAAGATCCCTTTTTTTTCAATCCAACGATCGCAGTTTGCCCCAGTTGTTTGATTTAGTCCACGAAGGCCGCAATTTCTCTCGACTCTTTACCGAAACGTATTCAATTCAACGCTATTTCGCCATTTATTGCTTTGAAACTTATTGTCAACAAAGTATCCGTCGACCTTATTACAGTCAAAATACCGCAGGTCTCGGGGCTACCGGCGAAGATTTAAATGAAAGAAACTTTTCCCTATCTTTCGCTCGGCCATATCGATGTAAAGCCGTCGAGTAATTAGAATGTGGAGCTCGTTATTTCTTTCTTTCACCAGGCGAACTTCGTTTCGCAACGCAGGGCATTTCTTGGCCGTGTGACGACAGAACGTTGACAGCGGCTTTTGTGCATTCTGCAGCTAGCGCATACAATGCACTCTGTCAACCTTTCGGTCGAAACGGTATTCCTTTTCGCGAGGACTTCGTAATTCAAGCCTTGGATACCTCACAAAGGGTACAGATCCGACTTTCAGAAAATTCTAACGTCAGCAAACGGGCGAATGTAGTTTGAATGTATACAAAGCCATAGAAAGCTTGCAATTAGATAAGAAACGACATTCAGGCTTGCAGCCGTTGAGAGTATATTTAAATTAAATCGTTTTCGACCTCAATGCGGATTCTCTTTCTAATAATTGAAAAATATAGAGTGTAATAGGTAAATTATTACTCTTAGATTAAATGCATGGAAATTCTAAATTAATTACTTAAAATTCCACGTCGTACGATATATTCGTTCATTAAAAATTTTACATTCGGGTTATTTGAAGCTACGAACATTTTTCATTTCTTTCAGAATATCACACTTTGAAATTCAAGGAAGCTCAATTTGGTATTTATTAAAATTCCTTGCATACCGTTATAATGTATGAGTTTAGAAATGAAATATGCACTCTGCGTTCGACTTCCTTTGGGTAAATTTGTTTGTAAATGAAACGTGATTTAATCTTTGCATGTTGAACATTCTGATTGAATGTTTAGATCGCTGCGGTACAAATAAATCTAAAATAAATTTTCAAACAAAATATATCAAACAGCGTAATGGAACTGTTTCGAAAACAGGACAACCACAATAACGCCAGCTACGAGTGAATAAAAACAAAAATGCGACTGAGAAAATGCATGGAAATTCTATATGAAAAAGGGAAGCAAACAGGTCGCGCCAGTGTCATGAATCTATTCCTCGTTTGGTGTTCTCCCGACGAATTATCGTTACTAGAGAGGATTTTTCTTTTATTTGTTTGACGAATTTTTATTACGATAATTGAACACATTACGGCGTCACGATGTTGACAAACGAAAAATATCGCAAATGCTGACGAGATTACCATAAACCGTGTAACAGCAACCGGCGAGAGGAAGGTTATACGCGAACCGGAAAAATGGAGTACTAAAACAGAGTAATGGTACATCCATGAAATATATGGTTTAATACATCATCTTTGCCGTATAAGCGTCGTTTCGACGCTGACAATAATTTATAATCTAATTATCTGTCATGTCACGACACTAAACTTGTCATTATCCATTTAATGTCATCGTCGGGCTTCCATACTTTTATCGTTATACTTCGTAATTCCTCTGGACGATTGTTTAACCTGATTCCTCTTTTCTTCGTGACACCTATCATTAAATTTAGACAAACTTCGTCAATGAACATAGAAGGTACGAATACTAATGGGACTGACTGTACATATACTTTTTTAGTAATTCTCACGGATCAGTATCAGTTTCGGTATCATCGTCTGAATTTACAAATAATTCCAATATAATTTCCGGGGAATAGAATGAGCTCGTTTCGCAAAGAAATCCGCGAGAGTAATGATTTTCGCGCGATACACACGGGGGACACGGGGAACCCCCGTTATCAATTCGCCAATAGTTTCCCGCGCGAATGGTCGACAGTTCACGGTAGATACTCTTTGACTGGAAATAAGGGCATCTCGGAGCACGCATATTGATGTTCGTAAGCACAATGTATCTCGCTCTCATCCCCAGCGATATGAATAATGCATAGGCGTGACTCTTACACCGTCAAAGTGGTGCGAACGAAGTTCGAACGGCGGACGCCGTCGCCCAAGTTTCCGTTTCAGATATTTCAAGCCAACAAGTGTACCGTGCGAGTCGGTGTGCGTCTCGTATTATCGTGTCGCGGTGCAATAACGAAATGCAACTGTGCTTTGTGCATCGCGAAAATATCGCTGGCAGTGTAACGCTCTGAAAAAGATGTGCCGGGGAAGGAAGGAGGTGTGTATTCTTTTTTTTTCTCTCTCTTCTTTAAAAACGTCGACGGGGAACGAACGCACACCGGTATCCGACGAATCAAACGAAAAGTAATTCTCGGATGAAATGAAATTTCGTAATGAAAAGCAATCCCGGTAATGGAACGGAATTTCAACGAATTTAAGTGTCCGTTAAATTCAATTATTTTTTTCTCACCACCGCGTCTTAGTTTCGCCTCATATATCGCTGTTGGGCGTTCGCGATCGACCCGATTTATCGCGACGAGTGATGGGGAAGCATTAGAAACTAGACGAATTCTGTTAGGCTGGGGTATAGCTCGGAAGTTGTTGAACAGAAAATGATGGGAAGGTTTAGTTCAAAGGAAATTTTTAAATTTTATAAATTTCTGTAGATAATATTTCCTTATAGTATCAAATGCAGAGAACAATATGCAGAACGACCCAAGTAATGGATTTATATGAAGTAAACCAGACAACGGTGCAACTTTGCAAATGTATCGTAGCACCCAAAAATTGAAGTATTTTCCAGACTCGCGGCGAAACGGACACAACATCGAAAAGCATAAAGCTACGCGAGAGATACAGATACCGGAGAGATGATCATGGGGAGGCGAAGGAAAATGTACGTACACGCTAAATCGCATCGGAGCACGTTATTCGAATGGCAAATGGGGGAAACGTATACTTTTCTCGGCGCAGAGAGATTGCAAAAGGGAGCAGCTGACTAAGATACAGAGGGCGGATTCAACGTGGCAATTTTCCCTTTTTGCTGGCGTATCCCTCGTTCGCGTTTAATAATACGATGGCTTAGCCACCCCTTCAGCCTCTCCTATACCTCTTCAGACTATCTCGAAGATGGTTCGCCAGGTGACCTGGCTTTCGAAAATTATTCGTGTATAAATTACGCGAATATGCACTTTACAAGCTAAAAGTGTGACACCTGACTTCCTGCTAGTACTCTTTAACCGTGACAATTTAGCTTTGTCTAATTGCAAATTAAACAAAGTCTATTACGCTTAACAAACGTGTTACAACATGCTATAATCAACTGATAAGTGTATTTCTCCATGGAAAATAATTTTCAGAAATGTTTAGAAGTGTTCAGAAAATTTTTCTCCATTTTCAAACATTCTAAGAAAGAATGGAATTATATAAAAACGCAAAAGTCAAAGAACTTTCTTCTTGGCTTCAGTAATTATTTGTAGAATGAATTATCTAGATTTTCTACAAGATTTAGTCCCTCGAGAGACTTTCCATTATTAATACCCTTGAAATTGTTTAAGTAATCCGTGACACGTCCTTGCTAACCCTGATATTACTGTATTTAAATCACAATATTTTTTTATTTTAATAGCCTTAATACTTTAATGGCTGCACAACTCGCGCAAAAATTTTCAACCTGCCTTTGGGATAAAAGCTGCTGAATTGTTCATCGGAGTGAAATATTAAAATTCAACGTTCTGTAAATATTGAAACATTACCAGTGAATGCATTTAGCACCGATGTTTGTTTCAATTTATTCGCCTAAATGCTTGCTGATCATCCGCATTCATTTTTGTTATGCAATATTTTAGAATTATGAATTTATATTTGTTCATTCGACGGACTGAAAATTAACGATTCGAGACATCTACTTGAATCGACCGACTTGTGTAAATCAAAGATTTCTTCCAATAAAACTTTGTATAATATTTGCCTGCCATTGTCATCGCTAAACTGTGAATCTCTATGGAAAATAAAATATTTCCAAACGTACCTACAAAAATTGAACCTACATTATTCTGTAAATATTATAATATGAACTTCACTTTCACTGACACAGACTTTTTCAGACCAGCCACAGCATCCAATATAAAGAATCTTACAAACTTTCGTGCCGCAAAAGTTACAACATCTGCCTATCCTGTTAACCACATCCATAAGTGAAATATTGGCCTGTGCTGTTTGCGCTCTTTCTATTTGTCTTTTGCATCGATATTTGCCACTGTTAAATAAACACTGCATCATTCGCAAACAAGGTTTTATTGATGGAATGATCGGCTCCGCGAATCCTGAGCTAACGTTTGTTCCGTACCAATTAATTCGTTGCCGAAGAGGTCAGCCATAAATCGACCTGATCGCCGATCAGCGTCCCTAATCTCGATCCCGATTCGTCATTTTCAGCGCTTTTCTATCACAGTCGGTTCCATTAAATTCACGAGGCTGACCGAGTACGTTTAACAGCGGTCTGCGGCGTGTTTCTGTTCCTTCGAGCTGGTCCACGCTCGAAAAATACGAGCTCGTCGGGCGAAACACATGCTGCTCCCGCAATTAACAAGCCGGAAAGATTAAAGAGGTTGGGGAAACCCTTTTCCCGTTGTTCCTTTGTGCAGTGGCTGCAGGACGTTGCCTCTAAGTTAGGTCCACGCAGTCGATGTTGTGACAAACACGAGCTCCAATAGCGACATTCTGACTTGATTATCTGTCCGATTTTGTGTATGATTATGTTTGGTTAATGTAAAATTCTAAAAAAAAAAAGATCGTATAACTTAACAAACTGCAAAGAGTTTTTCGTGGCCATTTCATTCTATTCAATTCTATTGCGTTGCTTTTATTTTTCCCGGCGCCGTTCGAGAGATACAGTGAATGCAAAGGATACAGGATAAAATAGTTGTAAATAGAGAACGAAGTAAGCAAAGTAGCGCAATTGGGAATCTCTCTTCGTTCGCATCACAGACGACTTCGCAGATCAATTTACTCAAGTGCCTCTTCACGTGACTCAACCTCAACCTTTTTCTCCCTCGTGTATACTCCCACCCGCCCCTCACGAGTACGCACGCAATTTCCTCTAACATCGGACAAGATCTCTAGTGTAACGTAAAACTGATTAAGGCCAAACAAAAGCCTACCGTTTCTCGAACGTTTCTGACTACGACACACTTGGACGAAGCACGTGATGTAGGAAGCCAATTGACAACTACCAATACTATCGGTGTAGTATCAAACTGTGTAATAATTTTTTTACCGATGTGTCTTTTATTTATGGTATGAATCATAATTTTATTTTGTTGCGGCTGTATTCTTTTTATCACTCACATTCAGATACGTTTAGGTATCAACTGGACTTCGTTGTTACTATCAGCTCGGATCTTATTCCAACTAAAACCAAGCAAAATTCATTCCAATCCATCCCTTTTACTCTACTTTTTTAGTTTATTATACCATTCACTGTAAGACACCCTGTGTGATACCTCAGTAATTTATCCGGACCACCCTCTAATTAAATTTCTTAAACCTACTAAAATTAAATCTATAAAATCAATATTTCTATATGGACGTCGAAAGAACCATTTACAAAAAAAAACTCTTACGTGTTAAGAATATAGAAATTTCCCAAATCACAAAGGGATGTAAAACTGGTGCTCAAGAAGATATTTTTCCTCGTCGTCAATTTTCAATCAACGCCACTTCATCAAACAAATTCATCGAGAAATTCAATTTCGAAGAACTCCCTTTTCGCGACGTTACGTTCCAGTTCGTAAATACCGTCAGACACGGGGAAACGTTTCCAAGTAAATGAAAATGTTGAAAGAATTTTGGTGCGCGTGTTTCGATCGACGCCTTTGCGACGTGGGAATTTCACCGTCGCTTTTTCGAAGTTCGCCAACACGATGGGTACAGGTTGTATGCGTGAAAAAACACGAGAAAAAATTAGCCACACTTTGGCACATTTGTCGCGCGCTTTTTATCGAAAAGTATCGCCCCCCTACCCCCGCGGAGCTCGAAAACAGTCGCTAAAGAGGCAAAAACAACGCGGCGTCGTTGCCAATATTGTTTCACGAAAGGTTCGCGGAAAGCACTTGCAAAGTTGTCAGACGCTTTTGCAATATTTGGCTAACGGAAGGAAATTGTTCTCTCTCACCTCTCGAGCTTACCATCTGTTTCTCATTGCAAATTTCAGTAGGAACTGCTAACAATGCTCCGTTTCCTTCGAAGGGAAGTCCCTGCGTCTTGTTTTCTTGGATCACGCTTCTATCGCAAAGTACCTTCAAATGCATTCGTTCTGAGTTCCACGAATTCTGTATATGCAGGAACTTTCAAATTTAATGTGCAAACTTCGGATGCGTACAGAAGCCTTGAAAACGACAACAAGGGTACGCACAAACAGCGGCTAGGAATTCCTTTGGATAAAAAATACGGTAACACGAATGGGTTCGGAAGTGTCGATGCAAAAATTACGAACTATCGCTTTCCAAAGATAAAAATAATTATACGGAGGAGAAATTTATTTTTTTTTTTTACTTTTAATTTTTAATTTTACTCAATTATAAAGGAATTAAATAATTGTGCTTTTTTATATTTGGAAGTGACATGGTCGAAACGTTAACGTTGTGTATAGAAAATTAACGTTGTCAATGTGTATTCGCGTTACTTCTAAAACCTAATATCACTAAAAAAAAGTGGTATAGTATTTTTTCTTATTTGCCTTTCTCTAAATAACTATAATGGTGATTAGCATGGAAGCTGTTAACAGTGCAGCTCCAGTGGCTCTCTGGAAAAAGCACACTATATTCCAAATCAATCAATATTGTTACGGTTCGCAAACCCGGAGACAGGTCAACGAGAAATTATTGTGTAAATAAACAGACCAGGTGAACCAGTGTTCCAAATTTTTTAAGCGTCGCAGAGGTACTATGACCAATTGTATTATCAACGCAAGGACATTTCTAGCAGAAATATTCTAATTTTTATTTTGATTCCCATTATAACTTCAAAATGATATCAAAGAAACGTAAAATCACGACAAATGTTATTATATTATTTGCCGGACCAATTTAACACAATTTCGTAGTGCAAGAACATGGCTAACGTCGTATATTGAAAAATTAATGAAAACGTCAGTTGCATTCCATCGCAACAAAATATTGTAGCGCACAAAGGATCACTGAGATTTCTTTGTCGCGTGCGCGTATAATCAAATTCTCGAACTCGTATTTCCGCGCTGAAGAAATTTTATTTAGTAAAAATTCCCTTACAAATTTTTCCAACATTGATCTCCCAATGTTTTTACTAATTAATGCAGGTCCCTCTCAAGCGAATAGGATCCAATAAAAACTGTAAAAATAAATATTTCTTAATCAAACACGCATAACTAAATGAAATCATAATTGGAAATCATACAGTGATACTTAATACAAAAAATTTCACGCGATCGTTTACCCCTCAGAGCCACGCGATTCGCGCAATATTGCAGCGAGTAATTCAGATTCGGCGAAAAACGTTATACAAAAAAAAACAAGGATGGAAAGGAATAAATAGAAACGCGAACGAGGCAATGTCAGACAAAGGGAAGGAAAAACGAAGCACGCGATTCACTAAAGCGACCGAAATAAAGGCAGACGCTCTTTTTCCTCCACCCCCGTTGAAAATATTCCGAGCGAGGTATCTTAACTAGCGAAGCTCGGAGTACAGGATTAATTGCGGCTTTCATTATCGGCGTTCCACTGACAAAGCCAGATGGGCGTCACGTTTGTGCCACAGACAGCAGTATATGTTTTGCGGCAGCAAAATAAGCCGCTGTTTCAAGTCAAAGGCTGCGGCTTGCGGTTCTCTGTAAAGGATACTGGGGCCCCCTTTAAATGCTCGCCACTGAAACTCGTGAAAATTTCGGTAATTCGGTTTTCACCGATCATTTTTTTCCCCTTCTTTTTTTCAGCGCAAGCTCGCGTGTTTCCTGTTTTTGCTTTCGGCGCGGGTTTCCGAGATTCGCGTTTTCAAAATGGAAATTTCACGCTTCGATATTATTAAAAACGTTCGAGGCGTTCGCGCTTTTACCGATTAAGAGAAAAAGGATGAAAAGCTAGTGGTTATATTTGAATCCAAATTGATTACATTTTATCACTTAAAAATTTTGAGTGTCACGCGATAATTTTAATTGAAACTAAAAATTCTTCTTTTAAACGATACCATTATTATCCGACGAAGTCGATTATTTATTCCTCCGCGTAGCAGTTACTTGGCGCCAGGCATTCGATCTACCAATAACATTTCAAACGTAAATCTGGAAATCCAACCGTGTAATCACGTGATCGAAGCGCAGAATACGGGACGTAACTGTAATTACTATTCTCAGGACTGCCTTTGTGTGCCACGAACGAGATACTACTCTCGGCGCGGATTGGATTTCAACTTGAATTTCTCGGTCTGCTATTGCAAACTTAGTTCAATTCCCAAACTAAGATCTAATTTCGGAAGAAATTGAATATGGCTCGCGCGGAGTGACGGACAAGCTACATTAGCGATTAGAATCTCGCTCGGAGCGCCGTGGACGCCGGCTAATGGACGCAATTTCCAAATAAGCCGCATTGCAGATTAGAATCTTGCTCGCGGGGGCGGTGGACATTGCGTGGCCGCGTATGTAACTTTCAATTACCCTAGTGACTAGTTACCAGGCATTTCTCGTGCTTGTTTCGAGAATTTATTTCTCTAATTATTCACGTGAAGTCCTTTGAAGTCTTTGTACAAAAATTCATTGCAAATTTGTATCGTTAGGCCGAAGATAAAAATTACAAAATATGTTTTGAATTATCAATGTTTAAAATATGCAGCGCATGTCTCATACACCTATACATCGCGATTATTTTTAAAACCCCGACCACGCTTTGTCGCCAATTGATACGTAAACCTTTTACACGTTGGAACAGAGGAAAATGAACTTACACCACGCTTAGAACGAATAGCTCAATCGTGTAACTTCTAGTCGCAGGTAAGAGGCTAAACAGGAAATATGGTGTGTGGTCCACCAGGGAGCTGTACGGGTCCCTTTGAGACCCGCTGCTCTATCCAACTAGAAAGTTTCATTAAAATCCGAGCATTACACTTCACGTGGCTCCCTGGCAAGATCCAACAGGAAGGGCCGCGTTCGTTACAGTATCGCTGGTCTCGCTAGGTCGCGTCCCATGGCATGGAAAATCACGTAATGAGAAGCGATTCTTTTCCCAGCGAAGCGCGTTCATCGACCAGAAGGAAAAATCAAGACGATCAGCTTAGCTACGGGAAGATTCGCTTTGAACTTTAACGAGCACACTGGAATTTTCTCATCCGCGAGCGAATAGACGATAGAATCACCCTGACGAAATTCTCGGGAAGAGAGCTAGCTTCAAATGGATCAACCGTACCTCCTTAAGAGAGAACCATCGCTATTTTTAGCTCGAGATATCCATTTCATTTTGCGCATTCTTCAAAATTAAGCCTGATTTCTTCAAATTGAATCGAACATGGAGAAATTACAAATTTACAGCCAGTCCTATAAATATTCGTACCCTCTACGTCTATCGAAGACAGTCTAAGTGAAACGTTAACTGTTATTTATTTGTGCTTCGTGTATCTATAGTATGAATACTGTCGAATTTAGCTTGAAATAAGTATTATTTTCTTGATACACTAAAAATTTGAATATTCACTCAAACGAAGGCTCAAATGAATCGGAATTACTAAAGCCAGTTTCGAAATTATTAAAATGCATAAAGCATACTATACACACAGAATGAAGGCAATACTTTTTCTAATCAACTCCACGTAATATAATAGTTCCTGAAATCAATTCTAAGACATTCCTTCGAGAAAAAAGTAACGATGGCTCCTCGAGTAGGGAGGAGCCACCCTTGTAAATTTAATTCGCAAAAAATTATGCCGCGCCGCGTTACTTTTCTTTTTCTTTTTTTTTTTTTTGGCGTCGCAATGAAGCAACCACGGATGTGACACACATCCGCGAGGGCGGCACGTTACCTTCCAGAGGTTCCAGGCGAGTTGAAGGAACCGCGATAGCTGGCTCTGGCAAAACGAGCAAGAACGAGGAGCACTTCGCGTACGCGCCTCTTCTCCGCGGTCTCGAAACCTCTTAGCTGTTTTTGAAACGCGATTTTTACACACCGACGAGCCCCGCGGGATGTGGTGATGTGATATTTTCTACTCGACGCGCGGTGCGTGAATTGGAGCAGCGACAAATTGCAGATCGAAGGTTTAAGTTCCACCCGACGCGGCGGTTTACTGCCAGCCCCCTCCGTCCCCTCCATCCGCTCAAGTTGGAAGAAATTAACGCGCGGTGTCGGGGATCGAGTTATGAACTTTCGCGTCAATTTCTGCGAAACGGTTACCAAGTTGCCTAGACCGCAGGGACGGCTCGATAAGTGAAGATGCAAACGCGACGGAAATCTATTTTAGGGAGTCGATACGAAACAGCCGGTTAGCATTGATGGAACTTGAAAGGTGTCTTGGTACAGATTGCCAGTCCCACCATCGAGTTGGGCGTCTTCGTCTGCCTTGGCTGAGAAAACAACTAAGAGGGATCCCTCGTTACCATAAGTAAGTAGACGATAGGTATAATTTAACTTTTACGCGTCAGTTAATTAACACGTTGATCGCCACGTCGCCCATATATGGATGAATTGAAATTTTGAATGCGATACTGTGACACCACTATTGTTTGAGAAGTTTCAAACTAGAGAAAACAATTATTAATATTCTGTGAAAATCGATACGAATCACCCTACACAGCTAAAAATAATCTCCAGTGCGAGAAATGTTCACGTCAGGATCATACGATTCGTTGAATGCAATTGTTCTGAATTATTTCAATCACCAGGACCTGTCGATACCAAGCTCTATTTTAACCGCTTCGATCTCCGACAATTTAATTCTACAAAATGAACCCTATTCTACAAACGAAACCTCTGCAACGTGTTCTATATTTGCTAATCTTGATGTATCTCACACTGGTTTGCACTCAACACTTCTACGAGAAATACTCCTTCGGTAAAAATGTTTCACGACGCCTGAGAAAGTAGCTACGACCCTTTGAACCTTAACTCAAGAAAGAGAAACGAGCCCTTGCTCGTTTTAAGCGTTTTTTAGCAATTTATCACACATGCAAGGAAAATTATATGCGCCTTGCCGAGGGCGTTTTTAAAAGCATCTCAGATGAATACGTTCGCTTTGATAAACGGTATCGCGAGAATTTCCAAGGACACGAAGGCCTGCAGAAGTACCTTTTCCTACGAAAGTATTTTGACACATGACACATTTTTCGAGAATAGAGCCTACAGCTCTCCAATTTATTAAGTTCTTCGAAACGTTCGCGCCCCCTCGACGCCGGTGACTTCAACGCCTGTTTACACGAGCAATGAATGTTCGAAGCATCCAGAAGTCATAGCACGTCCCTGAGGCGAACTACGAAGTTAGCCTCTGCGTGTAATATTTTTATCGCCTCGTGAAAAATATTATCTGGGAAATCCAGAAAACTAGCATCAAAAGGGCGTTTTGTGTGAACTTTTGATTAGATAACACTCTATTCACTACAAAGTACAATCAAATGAAATTTCACATTGTACCAGTGACTAATCGAGCAAACGTTACGAATAAATTATTACACAGAGTTTCTATACGAATGAAATTCAAGAGTACGTTTGAATTAGGTAAGTAGATGGAACCGCGACAAAGCAAAAGGGTAAGGTGAAAGCAGGACGGAAGCATGTATAACTTTCATCGCAAACTTGCTACTCAGCGAGGTCAGCTGTCTAATAACCGATCGCAAGAGGCGTATCCGATATTAGGGAAGTGATCTCCTCGAATAGACGATTAGGCGCAGAACTTGCGAGAAACAGGTGTAGCTACGAATCCTCTATCGACGATCGACTGCACTTCAAACTCCTCCGGCAGCTACCAAGGGGATTCTCATCATCATCACGAAACTCCCATTTCCCACAGGTTCCATACCTAGCCATCTCTTCCAGTAGTTTTGCCAGTCTAATATCGAATATCCCAGAATTTAAAGCAAGCTCCTGGATGCATCCTAACTGATGAGCTCACTGGCATGCTCTATTTTTATGGCATCGCTCTGCCTGCAAGCTACATGTACGATAGGTTGGCATTCTGAATTCAGATTGGAAACTCCATACGTGTTCTTGCACAATTGCCAGCATATTATTTCGTACGTTTATATATTTGTGCAATGAGACGTTGAATAAAAGGATAATATTCGGTTGTCTAGAAAGTTCGTGCCAATTTTTAAGAAAAATTCAAAGCGACTTTTCATTTGTTTCTTTTTAAAAATCCTTAGCGCAATGCGTTGGGAATCCCTGGCACGCATGGTGGCGAAAAAATGAACGGCGATCGCATTTTACAAAGTGCACCGTTAGCATTCCCCGGATGCTATGAATTTTTGTGGGTCATCTCTGGAGGCAGCCATCCGCGACGAAAGTGAGCTATAGTCAGTTTCCCCTCGCGCGAAACCACGCAGAACCGAAACTGAAAAGGAAAGTAAGCGAACTGTGATTTGAATCTTGTTAAGAAAAATTAGCGAATACCGAAAAACATGGGAAAACACGAAAGATATTTTATAGGCTATTTAGATAGGCTATTCCGCTGTAGAATGATATTATATCACAAATGTATCCAATCCCATAAATATTCGTACCCTCGAGTTACAGTTCGCATACTTCCCTTTCAAGCTCAGATTCAAGAAGATTCTGGTTTAAATAACGAGGAAAGATTGCTAATTGTAAGACGAAATTAAATCTCGCGTGGAAAAAACCACCCAGCCGAAACGAATGATGGATACGCTCCCCGTGACGCGTTCAAACACATCCACACGTACGCGCGTGCGGCAGAAAATTCTCCAAGGAAGATAAATATTTGTGAAATTTTCTGATACCGTGCTTGAATTTAAACGCTCGGAAAAATCTGTTTCTCGGCTTACACGCACTCCCCTCCGTCGGCCTCGCGGAGCTCTCCATCTTCGTTTCGTCGTGGCATTAGCATGTTGCGAGCAGTCGCTTTCACGAGATGATACATTTAAAATTTTATGAAAAAAAATCTGAAAAGGAGGGCAACCGGGAGCTCACCGGTCTTAACGCAGACACTTAATTTACCCCCTTTTCGTTAGGATTTTCTGCAAGATGCGCATCCCCGAGCTTTTCATTTATTTCTGTATTTCAGCGTTTTTATTTTGTCGTTTTAATCGTCACATTGATGGAGAAAACGTGGAAACGGAATGTACGAGTACGTCGCATGTTTTATGGAATGCATGGGCGAAAGGGCGGAGCTCAGGGGATGAAAGCCTGGTTTACTACCTGATCCAAATTAATTATAAACTTATACTTTAATTCGACTCACTGCAGTAAAATTATGTTCTGCTTCTAAACGGAATTCTGCGATCGATAAAGATTAATAATGGAATGTGAGTTGAGAGGTAAATTTTAATGAATACAAACACGGTTGAAAATTTAACTAATTAATAGCATCAAACATTTGCAATAACAACAAAGCGCTGTGAAATCCAAATTCGAAAGCCAGCACAAGATAAAACTAATAAATCCTGCGAGGTATAGTAGCTTGTCAAGACCAGCTTGTCAAGAACTTTAAAGAGAAAAGGAGCTTGAGAGACAGCATGAAGAGAATATAAGCAAGAAACATTAGAAGCTCCAGAGATAAGCTGCAGAATGGTTCCAAGATATTGGGAAGACGCTAGAGGAAATGGAGAAGCTTAAGATGCGAGAAGACTAGTCAAGACAAAAAGAAAAGCAGATGAAAACTACGACGCCAGAAATATTTGAATATTAAAGGCAGGAAGTTTGATTTCCTTGAAGATACCGAAAAGGTTATCAAGAGGAAATGTTTCGAGAGTAAATGTTTCGAGAGTAAATGTAGAACAGTCAGAATTAATGAAGCGTGTACACGAAAGGACACTGATAGGCACAGGAAAATAGTAGTAGCAGAATCGATGAACCAGTCTTCAATAATGAAAATAACAAAAAATAATTAAGAAATGCAAGGAGCCATGGGAGTCACAAACAAGAATGTTTTAATACTCTTTAGGGGAATGCCAGGAAAAATGCTTCTTTTTCGAGATGGACTGTATAACTGATAAGATTTCTAAGCTGCTTGTTACCATTCCAAGCAGACGTTGAATCGGACCTTCTAAATCTGGACAGAGATTGCGTACCATGGCAACTCTTCCACAGTTGGCTGTAATCCAAGGTGCCGGGGGCGAATTTATCAAACAGAAGTGCGATAAAAGGATTAAATTTGGCGAGTTTGGAACCGATAGCGACACATTTAAAAATTGATTCCCAATCAGTTTGCCATGCAGCAATACGGAACTGTTCATCGGGCATATTAATCGTATCGCGACGAAAAACGATCGAGGTTCGGGAATATTTAATAAACCGCATCGCAGTAGAGTTTCGATCCGACGTGTATGCACATCGAACGCGGTTGATTGGTTAACCGGTCACGCTCGCAGCAAATCGTTCGATTCCGCAGATGACAAACGGGGCGTCCAGACGTCCACCGTCAACGTTGACCGATCGCTTTATTAACCTGATCTGTTGCGGGGTAATAGTCATTTTTCCACGGCCGAGAGTTAGGGCGCGAGTGGCTCCGCACGGCAAGAGAGAGCTGTCCAACGACACCGATCCATTATCCTTCGGTTGACAGGGCAAACACCGACGTTGTCTCCGTGACGGCCAATGCATTTCAAATAGAGGCGTTTGCGTTGCCTCTGCACAGCATCCGTGGGGTGGGAGACATGAGAAGAAGCTTTGGCAGGGGGAAAGAAGCGAGGAAAACCGGAAGAAACGAGCAAGGGGACGTTAAGGGCCTCGAGTTCGCAACGTGGTGTAAACACTTGGATGATGATCGAGGAATAAGGGTGACATTCGATACGGAACCATCTGACGATGGCTCTCTCCCCAAAATGTATCTTTTACTCCATCCAATATCTGATTATTAAAGGTAGTCGAGGCTGATGATTTTTGCTACTGCCTCCTTCAATTCATTTTATCTAACCTATTTGTACTGTCAGAGTGATCTTCACTCTTTTAGAAACCCATAATATTTTCATGTTCATGAACTCGTTGTCGACCTTCTATGTACAACAGAGAAAATTCAAAAAAACCGATCAGAAAAAACATTTAAAAAAAAAAGAAAGGATACCAGCCGCTCACCGCGCACAATAGCGTTCATTAGCGATCCGCTAGAGCACACAGACGTGGATGATTAATTTCAATTACCGCTGAACCACTTCCACCTGTGGCCCAGGAGCGTGTGATTCCTTAATTCGATTGTACCCCAAAACCTCGCGTATTCACCTCCGAATAAAACCCTGCCCAGCCCTGGTCCAACGTCCCCTATCGTTCTCTCCGTCGCAAATATTAAAAGCCATTAAAAGATAATTCCATATTTTTCATTGGTGTCGACCGAAATCAAACCAACGGATAATCGTTAAATCCCCGGCGCGCAGCAAATAAATAAATCACGCTAAACGCGACGGTCCGTGGAACGACTCGAATATTTGTCCCGCGGAAATTATTAACCGATCTGTATCAAAACAAGCGATCAGGGTTACGGGCATTTCGCTTTTGGACTCGGTTAAATCGCATTTCCCGCAATCGATACGTTTATTTAATCGCGCGGAGACTCGAATTTCTCGAGGAATGCAATTTCCCTAGTGCAGTCACGTTTTCTTTGACGCTTATCCTAAAAAGATTACGAGAAGGGGGGGGACGAAGCCGTGGAACTCGCATCCGCCCTCGCCAATATCGAAAAGCTCGCGAAAATTCGAGAAAAGGGAAATTCGCAGGCGACGAGGTGCGGCTTTTTTCCTATGGGGAAAGGAACGAGTTCGGGATTAGGTGGCGAAGCGGCGGCGTCGCGAGTGATGGAGGGTCGACGGAAGATTAACCTTTAACGGTCCTTTATTTTCTCTCTGCGACGGCAACTTCTAAGACTGTTCTTTCGGACTAAGCCTGAGGTGATCTGTCGAAACCTGGGCACGCGTGACCCGAATACGCTACTCGAGTCGTTTGGCAAATTTCGTACCATGGAAATGGCGTTGAGCTTCCGCTTTCAAACCTAACCCTTTCCGTTCGACGAATTTACTTGATAGATTGGTAAGAGAAGCGAGAATCTTGTCCCACGACTAACGGTGTAATAGAAAATTATGGATTGGAATGAAATGTTCAACTATTAGGTAGATAAGAAAAACAGCTCTGATGCAATGTCTGTACATTTCTCGCTGCTTTGCGTACCAACCAAAAGCAAACGCAAGTATTTCCGACTTAATAAAATAACAAAAGAATAAAATAAATATTCTATCACTTTTCCCTAATAAACGTACTTTCTATTACAGACCAAATACAACTTCATTTGTTATTTCATTACCAAGGGATGTTCTCCATCACGAAAGAGAGATTTTAATGGAGCAGCGACAATTATCAAACAGAATGGAACCCAATAAAAGACAAGTGGATCGTAAACGAAACGGAAAAATATAAAACACCCGGACAAACCAGTCGCGGATAAACCGGGACATAAATTGAAACGGATTCGTTTGATGCCGCGATAAAATCGATACGAAAATAACGAAATTTCGGATACTTTCGCGCGAATTTCGTGGAAGTGCTTTCAGTTTTCACGGGGAGCTCGGATAATTTGAAATCAATTTAATTTAGGAAACGGGCTAACGGCGCGAGCTGCCGACTAATCGATCTTGAAACATTATTATTACGCAACGAGGACCGCGCGAATTCGATTGCGCTTATTAAATGATGAGGTTGAATTACCTCGCAAATACAGCGAGGCGTCGGGACACGAAAGCGAGTCCCCGGCGTTTTGAATTGTTGCTCAAAAACATTATCACGGACCGTGTCCAGAAATTATGTAACCCGTCGTACGATTCATACACGCGAATCCATTTTACCATTTCCTTCCTATTATATCACTCATTATATCTAGTCGCGCGGCTGAATCTCGTAATAACGGAATGGTGCCAATCGCAATCGACAAACAGGACCAATACTAATAACGAATGTAACGGTATTGTTCAGCAGCAATTAAATCCAAAGTGGTGGTACCATGATAAATATATGGGCGTTGATATGATAAATCAAAACGGAGCGTTTTCTATTAATTGGACAGCACGAATTATTCATCTTTTTGGGTGTGAGCAATCACTTTCTCTGTATAGTATTCTTTGTATAACTACTCGAACGTTCACAGCTCGATAATCAGGATTACAAAAAGAAATAACAGAAGAACCGAATTACTTTCTTAATTCCAAGTTTCAGAAACTGTCTGCGAGTGTTCAGGCACGGCCATAGAACCGCTCTATACGTCTTCCCGATCAAAACCACCTCCAGGGCACTTTCATCGATTCCATTCAGGTCCCGATTCTCCCAATCGAACCATTAATTAATCGTCGAGCATACCATTAACCGAGTCAACGTCAAATTACGTTCCACTTACGGGGAACAATGGCAGGCTCGTACCAGGATTCCCGCGCGGTGCAAACAACATAAACGGAATGAAAAATGATCCCCGTTCGTCTTTCGGTGCGGCGGACAGCTTCGATTATCGCCGCGCTCCGATTTATGGACGGATAACTATTTCCCTCGTTCCTCGAAGAAAAGAACGGAGAAAGCTCGCGGTCGTTCACGGTGAAAACGGCCATTATGGAGAATGAAGAGCGTCGCGATGCGACGATAGTCTTCGCCGATGACGTGCGAAACAAGGGACCAGGAATAGAAGCGGGTCGTGTTTATAAAGGGATTGACGGGAGCGCGAGGGGCTCACGACGGAAGGAATGGAAGGATGAGAGGGTCCAATAATGATCGATCACACGTTACACGTCCGTTAGGAACGTCGTCGGATCCCCTGTGCTGGGATAGACACTCATCCGTGGCCAGGTCCACGCGATAACGAGCTACGAAAAACGTTCTCAGTGGTAGTAACGACTTGCGTCGATGAGATGACACGAGCCCTCCCCTACGCGTGTAGCAGCCGTGTTCTACCCTTTTCCACCGTGTTGTAACGTCGGGTATCAGAAGAAATAGTTTCTTTTGGGATCCATCGGTACCCTGAGCGATACAGTCACGTGATCATCGACGCTTTTTATTCATGAATTTTGATTTTAGTGGACGCTACGATGTGGAAATAGAAGATTCGTAAAAGGTAAACCCATGCAGCCGTGGTGGTAGCTTTATGAAGGGAGAGCAAGAGAGAGGGGAAAAGTAGTAGACAACTAGTAAAATTGGGACAAAATGGTTTGAACTACAAAATATTACTTATTATTGCAGTGTATTGCGCATCTGAGAGTAGCTCGTTGTACAGAAGCGATCACTTTGCTTTGACTGAAACGAATACTGTTGAATCCAATTAAATACAGTGCTCGTCGCTCACTCCAAATCGAAAACCATTAAAAGAATCGATCACTTCGTGTCCTCCACTCTACCAGTGCCAGTTAGTTGCGTTTCAATATTCAAGGACTCGGTAGGTTTCCGAACGTCAAGCCGATCGCGAGTTAAACTTCTGATCATTAAACAACTGCTAGTTTCAATGTTAACGTATGCTCTTGGGGGGATTGATGGATGCAGTATTACACTCTCGAAAAAATATGGATTATCCTTGAAAGTTGGCAGTTTATTAGTTATTTCTTAAGTCTGCTAAATTACTCTTATTATTCTATTTTTATTATATTGCTAACCACATTCTTATATCACTGCGTAAATTTTCTGGTGTTTTTAGTCATCTTTAGAATACAGTTTGTTTCTGCAAGCGTGTAATAGCGACCACAGAAACCTCAACACTTCCCTGAAGTGCAGTTTATTCAATATGTGAAATGCATTGCAAATCAACCACGTCGAATGGTTTCATTGTAACAAATTATGGTTCCTTTGATGTAGACCTTTCAATAGTCAATAACACATGCAGCTACTGCTTTTGTGAAAGATTCAATTTACACGTGTATATGGTTATATTTTATTCATTCTAAACAGGCGCTAAAGTATCACTAAAATGTAGAATAAAATAGGAAAATACAGCATTGATTACAGAAATTGCCTCATCTACAAACAATTAATATCTGTAGTTAAATGTTGCGGTCGGCAGGAACATCGTATTCATCACAACATACGAAAACGTACATGAAAAATGCTTCGACGTGAGATTTTTCCAAGAAAATTGTAAAAGCAGGTGCAAGAGTTTCTTGATTAATTAGCGATTCAACGGGAATCTTTGCGTGCTATAAAAACGACAATATTGATCTTCTCTTAGCGTAAAGTGGTTCGACTCGTATTCCTTCAACGCAAACTCTTCCACGTCGACGGAAGCAAGAATCCGTAGGTTAATTACGGAAATCGGTATCGATCTACGCCAGAGATCTTCGAACGCCTCGAAAAGGGTCGAATCCGCTCGCGGGATTGCCAGCTTTTAATCAAGGAAAAAAGTGGTGGGAGAAATTTGACTTTATCGCCAGCGATTCTCACGTACGAAGACCGTGAATTTCATTCGTTTCCTCTTTCTCTCTCTCTCTCACACACACTTTCTCAGCTTTTCCTGCAGTTTTAAGTCTTAAAGTTTTAATGCGTCGCAGATAAGCTGCCCCTGCTTACCGCAGGCAATTCGCTAAATGCTCGAACGACAAGCACAGCAATTTTAGTTTGGCCGAGTTTGTGCCCTCCATCCACCGGCTCCTTGCCCCATCCCCCTCTTACAGGTAATAGCGGTGTTTCGGAGTCTTCGGCGACTCTTTTCAATTCCGCGGCCTCCGCAACTGCGTCGATTCCGCAACGAATCGATGTGCCGTATTCGATTACACACGCCCCCTCCAGCTCGTAACGTTAATCGAACAACTTCCCTGGAACAACTGTGTTGAGCGTTTTGTTCTGGAACAGATGTTCTTTCCAAGATGACTTTAAAGCTCGATGGGCGCTTTCTCTTTGCTTTGTTCCAATGGTTTTAATCCTTATTTAGAAATTGGTATTGTTATTTGAAACAAAGGAGGATGCTTCCAAATTTTTAATAAATAATTGAAATTATAATTCCTCGAAATCTAAAAGTAGCGTATTAATAATTTATGTTTTAGCTACTGTAACATTGACTACTTTTTACCATCCTCCTTTATCACGGAAAATATCCTGTCTTACCTATGATTCAGTTTTCTCAAACGTGTACTCCTCGGAGGCGACAACGGATCGCGCAATTCCGCGGAGAAGTTGCGCATTTCGAAATGCAATAAACCTCCTCAGAAGACGGTTGTAACTACCGGTAGACGGCGTCTACATCTAAAACTTTATTCCCGCGCATCTTGTTGCTTTCCAAGATTAAAACGCGCCCCGGGCAACCCGGTCGCAGTTAGCCAGTCACGCAGAAGTCGTTGCAGGATTCCCTTCGGAATATCAAGTCCTGCGAGGAAACTGTAACAACGCTGTAAATCCGAACTTTTCGACGTTGTAACCTTTTTCGATTACGGAGGAAAACAGGATATCGTAAAACAAAAGGATCCTCAATTTGGTTTGAGTATGCAGCAGGAAAGATAATTGAACGAATTAGGATCCAAACAGACGAGCAATTTTATTACGTTGGTAGACTATCTGGATTTTCTTTGGTAATGGAACGTTAATCTGGTTACTAGGAGAACTGAATTTAATTTAAACGAAGAAGAAAATTGGGAACAATTATTTTGGAAAAAATCGATTTTGTAGAAGTAGATGAGATATTTGTTAGAACAGTCGGAACAGGTAATTAAATTTTGGAAATTAAATACTTTAAGTAACAGTGAGTAATGTGATATTGGAAAAATGTCCCTTATGGTAGTGATATTTAATATAGAGTAAATTGAAGTTGGGAAAAAATAACAGTTTTCCATGGAGCTAGTAGCTGCATGGAGCTGAGCTAGGAGAAAAAATTTCTGTAACTTTGATCATCCCTCCATCATGAAAGTTTATAGATCTAACAATTTAGAAACACTGAACCAAATCAACCGATAAAAGCGTAAATTCAAGTAAGTCATGTTTGCTGAGTTAGCTGTACGAATTCTGTCTCTAAATAGTATCAAAGATTTTCCGATTCATCTCCTCGCTGGATAATAATCCTCGACGTAATTACCAGCGTTTTAGGCGCATGTGTAGCTCGACGTTTCAGTCCCAAGCCCTGACCTTCGATCGGTGCATCGTTTAGACGACAAGACCTTCGCTTCTGCCATCAATCTATCAACCAGATTAGAAGCCGCCCATTGATCCATAGACGTTATATACGGAAGGCAAGGGCACTAGCCATAGTAGCCCGGGCGATGGAAATTAACGCGTAAGCCGAAATTACGAGGAGCCGTATAATGAATCCGTTAACACTCAATAAATGGATTACCCTGTGATCGAGGGGGGGATGGCGTAATGCAGGAGGGCACTGCTAATCAAACTTGTGGCATTAGTCGCAGCGTGATTAGGCGCGTTATCCGACCTCGAGCAAGCCGACGTACTAACTCAAACATCGGCTCGCTAAGTGAGCCAAGACGTTAGATTGTATTACGACGTTCACGGTAATTAATACCGCTCCCAAATCGCGCGCGTCGACGCCCACGCGGATTGCCCGACGACCCGTGGCATTTTCGGTCGGTGCAACCCGTTTAACGAGCCAGCTTCCGATATCGGATCCTTCGACGTCGCGGCGAACTTCGATGACGTCTCGACGTAACTTCTGGTAACGCGCTACTTCGAGGAAATATCGGGTTTCTTGATGGATTCCGCGCGAATCTCGGGGATCGATCCTCCAAGAATATCGGGACGAGGATGTTGACGCTGGCGAATAGAATTTGATGCATTCGGTGGGCGATAGACGGGAAAGGTATCGGTGAAGAATCGGGAACCACGTAACCAGTGATCGACGATCTTGATGGAAGCGGTTATTTACTGTAGTAGACTTTATCATTTAAATTGAATTGTTTTGTTCATGTTTGGATGTGTGAAGGAGTGTCGTGAGAGTTTCATGAGAAGTGGAATTTGTTATGATTTCGATGGAAGTCTCTTTTATTTTTGGAATTTAAATGAAATTTTTGTTTAAAGGAAGAATTTGGATGATATTTTTTCGTAAATTAAGACTTTTAATAAAACTCTCGACTCGAGAACAAAAATACAGTATGCACTTATCAACCACTCAAAAAGAGTTCAACACAAAAGGATTAGAAACTGTGTTCCACATGGGAACGACACGGTAGCACGTATGCACTTAGGGGAAATAGAAAAATAAAGCATGTCCCGTACGAAGAATTTATAGAGAATTAAATCCTCTTCGTGCGAACTACAAAATGCGATTAGAATTCCAGAAGACGGAAATGGAGAAGAAAGAAGGTTACCGTGCAGGCAGTATAATAAGAGCAGGATTGTTCACAGTTACAGTAACTAAACAACGAAATGGAAACCGCAAAACTCACTGCACTCCGTACTGGAACCACAATACAAGACAATTACAATATACACGCGATTGTCTCGTAAGGATAGAATTACAAGTACCGTTATTGTTCCATCAGTAACTGTAATTCAGTTTATTGCTGTAACTGGATCGTCTTCTGCGCGGATAGGATTAAATTAGAATCGTATTCCAGTTTTAACATTTATATGTGTCGACGGAATACGTTCTTAATAGTGGAAAGCAAGGATTTTGCTTTCTATTGATGAGTCGGTATCTATACATTTCTTTGTTTACATAAATTGTTGTTCAATGTTGACTTGTTGGTTGAAACATTAATAAAGCTAAAAAAGGAAGAAACAAAAGTTAAAAGAGCAACGAAGAAACTTGGAGAAATCAAGGAGAAATGAAATCACAGCAAAAGCTCTAAAATAAAGTGTTTCAGAGGATAACATCTCGTAAATTGCTTAATCTAATAGTAGAAGAATGCCACGAAGCAATCAGAATTTGCCTAATTACGAGGATCATCGAAATGCACGACCCATGGTCACGTTGTTCGAAATTAAACACTCGAAACAGCCTTTAAACGTGAATGTTCAAAGTAGGAAAGGTTCGCGCGAATCGCAACGGTGTAACGCGAATTTGGAACTGGAACTAATAACGAACGAGAACTGGGAAAGATACATCGTTTGAATGTTAATTCGGAGATGAACTGGCGCTCGCTTAGTGTTTGAATGACATAGGTTTCGAGGATTTTGGAAGTGGGAGAGACGGGATAGGGCAAAGTTTGGGAAGTTTCGGGTGGATGACACGGTGGCTGGGATAACGCAGGGTTCGCGGTGCACGGGATGACACAGTGTTTGCGGGTACGGGTGACACTGTGTCTGCGGATGAGGAGAAAGTTGGAGTTATCAGAAATATTAGCTTAATGAGAAGTCAGAAGTAGATTACACAAAGTGCATTCGCGTATTAAAATTTCCTCGCGAACGCCGGTCTACAATTCGTAGTTTGATGAGCTTGTTACTTCATTTTGGAAGAACGGGGACGCAATTGCTGAAAAGCACTTCATCATTGGACAGTTGCAAGCAAACATTTGTAATAAAAATATATATAGACGTTGTTGAAAAATTCTGTTAGAAAGAAAGTGTCGTCTAGGTGATATTGTACTACAGATAACAACGGTGACCCTGAAATAGGAATATTGATTATCGCGAGGGTTGGAAAGTCCAGTGTCCATAACATCGACGAGCTACATTAAAGCAAAGCTGATACTTCTCGCTTCTGAATTGGAACACGATATTCCTGCACTTTTGCTTCCTTTTGCTTCACCCAATCCGATCCCGCGGTATTCTTCGCTCATTCTGCGGTTACGCCCCTACCGTTAGTACTTCGCTTCCCTCGGTTACTTACCGTTCTGGTCCCAAGTTTCCTGAATAGGGAGAGTGAAAATATTTAAGACATTTATTTCAAGAAACGTTGGCTCGAAATGGTTGTGAATCAGTTATGATACAAAGGAATCCACCACTCGACATTACTTTCGACGCTAAAGCCACTCTAGTTGCAGGCCACTCGTTGCAACGTTGGAAATATTCTCGATATTGTCTTTCAAGTTGAGAAGTTTCTTACATTTCAAGAATGGTTCCCTCAACAATATTTTCAAAGCTGCTCTAGTTCCAGTGCAAATATTCGTTGCAACGTTGGGAATATTCGAGCGATATTGCAGATGCATTGATTATAACATACCATATCGTTCATTGGTCATCGCTGGGCGCGGTGCTGTCAGGGCAGTGTTCCGCGCGCGATGGACGTTGCAGCATTGATGCGAAGCAAAGCGAACGTAAATTGGTATTGGAATTCCATTGTACTGTGACCGCCGATATACACAGGGGGCGTTCTAATTCGATCAGAATGATCTTTAAACGGAGTTTATAGGGTCCTTAGAATTTCCATGAATACGGGAGACAGGAATGCCGGAGGAGAGTGCGGATGGGCTTCGAGAGCGTTGAATTCCTGCTACGAATCCCGGCCGACCTCATTCGCGCGAGTACGTGTCACAGCCAACTGTAATATCGATGTTGCTTTCGATGGAAGGAATGCGAACTTCCAAAACATCGTTTAGCCATTACAGCAGCGTTAAGATGTTAACATCCTTGGGTTCAACACGGTCGTTGCTGGTACTCGCTGCGACCAGGTGCTGGGAGGATCGAGTTTAGAATAATCATAACTTCCGTAAACGGCTTACGAGGTGTTAGTATACGTAGAGACTGAAACACGTCGGTATACGTCGTTAAGACTTCAATAGGCTTAGAGGGACTTTGTCGATATTTCCGTCCACGCGAGGAGACAGAAGGAGATAGACAGGTTGCTCGAAATAGTAAGTCAGAGTTGGTTTAACTTATCCTGCTCATGAGTAAATGATGTGGAAGAATACTCGAAATATTTTTATCGCGCGAATAAGACTCGCAGACCGAGTTAATACGCGTCGAGTCAACTCTTGTGGAAGTCTGTAGATTTAAATGGACGACGTCACAACTAGTTGAATTACTCCCTCTCTCTCTGAAATAACTACGGTCCAATCAAACTTGCACTAACACTCTGAAACTCATCCGGCCCCATCGGGCCTGAAACGACTTCCTGGCACTCGCCAGGGAACAATCACACTTCCTGGAATCCCCAACTCTCGTTCCCGAATCACGCGTACCCTGAGACCTGGCGACTCATGTTTGGTGACCTAACGGGGATAACTTGAGACTTTTTCGGATCAGGTGAAACCTTGATGAGTACTTTGAATATAATTTGGGATGCTCTAGGCAGTTGCGAACCGGTAGAGAGTTTATTAGATCTGTTAGAATCCTATATTAGAATTTAGCTGGTTCCCATTGGTCCCCACTGGGTCCAGGTCGCTTATAATTTGGACAGAACTAATCAAACTAAGTGGAACTCAGGCGGATAACTAGTGGGATCGACTGGGATTTATCTAGCTCCGGTTTAGCCCGATAGGAAACTATTGAACTCATCTAAATACTATATTAGCCATTAGATGGAAAGTATTGGGTTTAAATGGTTGATATTTAACAAGAAGATTTAGGCCATTCTCATCACTTCTCTTCAATAAATGTGTGAAAACTTGACGTGATATTATAGAAGTACATTTGGAAAGAACATTTTTTTCTGAATTTTGATATAGAGTGCATTCTATCCTAATTATTGATACAAGTAAAATATGTTTGTAAATCTTTTGTAAAGTGTACTAGTCAAATTGTTCTTCGACAACGAAACATGCATTCATTTTTATTATGTCTATCACGTAGAGGCCTCGTAGAACATAAAACTGATTCCTATTCCAGTAGTGGACCTCTTTGAAATCAACTCTGATCTTACCTGAACGAGAAGAATCCTCCTAAAGTCATTCAGATCTCAAAGAACACGATATCTTTCGATCCAGTGAAGTTGAATCCTGGATTATCAGATCAAGAGAAGGAATGCCATCTTGAAACCTCTGCTAAGACCCAGAAGAACCCTCTGAGATCTTACTAGCTAAGTTCCGAAATTATTCGTCAATTCGGTTTTGCATTCAATAAGGTTCCAACTATGCTAAACTGACTGACTTCTATGTAATCTCAGTAAATCCAGATTCGAGTTCCATAAAATCTTTCCAATCTGATTTCTGTATACTCTTCGTAGATCCAGTGGAGTCCACATACATTTTGGGATGTTGGAGTTTAGGTAAGTTTGAGAATAGCCAACATTACGCGCCCTACCAGGTTTGACTAAACATGAATGAGTTTTACAAGTTTCATCGGGTTTAGGTAAATTTGTAGAAGTGAAATTCTAATGTTTTACTAGGTCTAGATGATCTTAAGGCTGATTTATCAAGTGTGACTAATAAATCGGAGTCTACTGAGTCTCTTAAGGATTCTCGGGGATTAGGATTACGTGTAGTAAATGTATTATGATTTCTGGAGAACTGGAGAATACTTGACAGTGATTTGCAAGTGTATGGAGGAGGTATCCACCTCAAAGAGATAATCACTCACCTTAAACACGAGCTAACTTAACGCTACTTTTTTAATAATGTTTTATGTGATTCGTCCATGCTCTCGTGGCTTACCTGAAACAAAAAAGAAAAATCGAGTTAGCCTCGAGGAACCACAATCCTACAATCGGATGAATCAGAGGTGAGAATCTTTCTACATCTAACAACAATGAACAATAATATACTCTTGATAATAAGACGCAACCTGGGACTCTCTTCGCGGTAATCACGGTCTTCCCAGCAATTCTTCGACGCACAATGTACTATTGGAAGATGGAATGAATATTAGGAGCAAGACGGAATTTCACGCTCTTACAGCCCCCTTATTGCCCAGAGGGCTATAAAGTCGTTTATTTTACCCGTTGACACTGCTCGCTTCGCATTATCTCACTTAGTCTCGACGTGGAGGTGTGACTGTCCCACTGTTGGCAATCTCGGCCGAATGCCTTTCTAGAATATCTTTCCCAATCTTTTCATCTCCCAAAAGTACACGGTTCGAAAAAAACCTCTTTGCTTAAAGTGTGGAGGCTCCAGTCGAGGCTTTCAGGGTAGCATCGAGTGAAACGTTGGCTCGCGCGACGTCCTCGCATTGTCGCGACAGAGGACCAGAGGACGTTGGGTTGCTGCGGCGCGAGGGGTGGAAAGGAAGGCGACCCGTAATTATGACGCCATTATCCTCGGCGCCGGGGGCGCTTAATTATACGGCGTTGGCACCCCAGGCGTACGTTGCGAACTGAGTTACGTTAAGATGCTCGCGGGAATACTTACTCGAGCACGGGGCGGCTGCGAGGAGGCTGAAAGGACGACACGGCCGCCGGTACACGGAAGCAAACAGGAGGACCCCAACATAACTTTAAGCAGCCGAGTCTTGTTAATTAGAGAACGCGTCGAGTACGTGTACCACCTCCTGATCACCGCGGACCCGAAACCCAGGCCTTAACCGCCGTCCGTGTGTACGTGCTTCTGCGTTAGAACAAACATCGTCACGGCGAAATTCCTAGATAGACGGGGACGCGGACGAGAGAGAGGTTACAATGATCGTCTTCCTGGGAAGCGAATGCACGAACCAGGCGATATACGGGACCGAGTGGTCCTCGGTGGTGCGCGTTAATGCATTAATTATATAACCGACATAGGGGGTGGTATTTTACTGTGAGCAATGACCTCTGCGCCGAACCGTGACGGTAGCTGGCGAATTCGAGGAGCGGTTGGGAGACAGTATACCTCTCGAAGGAAAAGGACTTTAGTAGGTGGTATACATTCCTTTAAAAGTGGAAAGATTGTGAAACCGAACGGTATCTATGGTCACAGAAATGGAAAATAAATCTGAGTAAGATTTGTGGATTTTTTCGAGATTACAAAATGAATACTAGGACATGTACTACATTATCTAATCTTTGACAGTCTCGCGACAAAGTTTGAAGCGTCACTTTAATATCCGGCTGAAGTTGATAAGTGGATGAAATTCGTAAAACATAAGATTTGCAATTGAAAAAGCAGCTCATGAAATGCATGAGTTTCACGAGCAAGCGCAACTCCTGAACTTCTTGGTTGATTTAAATGAGACTCGGCGATACTGTTCGAAATCTGTCACACTAATTCAGTTTAAAATTTCATCTACTTTGCGAAGTTTCGTTCCTGAGAAACGTGGCCCATGGAAATGGATCTTGAAAGTTTTTTTTTTTTTTTTTTTTTTATATAATGCACATAAGTACGAATGGCATTACTGGTTTTGCATGCTCGATAAGAGCGCGTCTCGTATCATTAACACTAAACCTACCACGACCGGTCAAATGACCGTTTTCAAATTTGTGTTTACAGCTCTTATATGTTATATATGAAAAACGTAAAATGTTTTTGCATTTAATTAAAAAATGTGTCTCTCAGACTAGTCATTTGTTCCATCACGACAGAAATAGTTAGAAATGAACGTTGATAGATTTAATGTCACAAACATTTGAGTACGTTGGTATATGCAACAAATGAACGACGAATCGTCAGTCTTAAACTATGTATCATCGTTAGGATAAACACAACTATATAACCTATGAACAAAGAATTGAAAATATAAATATTTAGAAATGGTGTAAGGAAAAGACGATAAGATGTTAGAGAATACAGTGATAGTAAACAAGATAACACTAATGCGAATGTAAGGGGTATGCAAATCAAACTAAATTATCTGAAACGCGCGAATGGCTAACACCAATGGGAGTGCATCGAGTTTCCTCGTCATTAGAGCCAATCGAATCATGGATTGGGTCATCTCTTAACAGACAGGAGTCCTAAACAAGATCGATCCGAGTCTCCGTCCATTTCGTGTCGAGCTGCTCAGCATCAATTAGGTTACCATCAATGGTACATGTACGACTGACATCTTAACTGAAACATGATCTAACGCGCGAGAACCTTAACCCCAATTCGTCCTAACACCTAAAATTCAAGCGCACATGCTCCGCCGCAATCTAATCATTTCTCCCGCGTGTGTGTAACTTGGAACGATAAACACGGGGAACTAGCAGGCGTAGATCAACAAAAGGATGCGAGCAACACTTTGCAAAGAGCGAGCCAGCAAACAGGAGCGACTCTTAATACTCCAACTGATACGTGAACGCAAACACCAATCGGATGGCAAATACACCTTACTCGCGGTCAACTAATTCTTAAGTCCTTTCTGCGGTTCGCAGATACGCGTCCTCGAGCGCTGCATCATTCTGACGATCTATCGATCACCCTCGACCTCGGAAAATACACGAGTCACGATTCATGCATTCCCGAAGAGACGTATCCGACATTTATTAAAATTTATTTCGCTCAAGTATACAAACTATGTACGGAAAATCTACGGAAAAGTTAGTGTTTATTAATCTAGTATTACTATTATCGTCATCACTACCATCAGCGTGCATTTATTTAAGCAACGACGTACCATTCACAGCGCTACTGGAAACTCGGTATTTGTTAATTTAGTATTATTACTATCGCTACCACGAGAGTGCATTTGTTCAGACAACGACGCGAGCGATTTTTACGCTTCGTTTTGGATGGTAAACAGGACTCGCCTTCAATCGTTTAATCGCGGTTAGACCGAAAAACGCAAACCGTGTACACAAAAATTTGCGAATGTCCGTTTCGGTGAAATAAAAAAACAAATTCGTCCCTGCCAGTAGCAAAGCGCGGATGCTAAATTACACGTCGAACGCTCGTCGGCAAAGTTTGCCCGCCACATCGGTCCACCGATGGATTTTATTGCGGCAATATAGCGGACGTTGCTAGCTCTACGCGAAAACCAATTGCGCCACAATGCATTCGCGCCGAATATTAACAAACGAATTAACCGAAAGGCCATTATCTGTCATTGAATAAACCAAATGCTTGGTGTGCATGTACAGAAAATGATATTTTATCATTGTAGGTCGTCCTAAAAGTTCGTGCAACTTATAATTCTGCTACTCAAATTAATACGTGAAGCATATCAAAGTAATCTCTCTCATTTTACAGAATTTTCTCACCTTTCTGACATAGTCATTATACCGTCACTATAACATTTCTGTAATTTTTTTTCTCTTTGCTATAACGGAATTTAAATGGGGAAGATAGTTGTGACGTTGTACGAAGAACTTACAGGCTTTATTTTTAGTTTTAAGAGTCGGAGCCATCACTACAACAAAATAGGTTATGTTTGGGGAATTTCTTACTCAAAAACTATGGAATCAGACAAATTTCAATTCAAATTTATGAATGTATATAATTTGGAGTATGCATCTCCTGAGAGTCAAATACAAGAGTTCCTTACTTTCAATGAAAAACAGAACTCCGCAGTTTTATAGTCGCTATATTAATCACTCTCGCTTAATTCCTTTCTCCACAGCTGAGGTCCAAAATTACAGGTGTCTAGAACCTCCATCCTCCCACGAAATTTTAGTATCTCTACTTTCAAAGTTCGAATCACTGCAAAAGCAACTAAAATGGCTCTTCAATGGCTAAAATAGTATCGTCTCAGAAGAGCTTCCCGAGGAAGATTTTAGTTGGGAGCAACTTAACTGTGCTCCTCCGTTAATGTCGAAAAGAATACATCGGGCGCGCAGGTGTGGACGGGGCAGCTCGGACAACGTAGTCGGCCAGCACACAAACGAACCACCTTGGCGGGCTCTTTCGTTAACGATCGCACTCCAAATTACACCAAATCTAGGCCAGAGCCGCAATACGGCTTTTCGGCTCCCGGAATATAAGACAGGTTAAAGAGTCTGCGTTATAGAATATTTGCCTGCCGCGGGGACGCGAAATACCAGTCGACCCCGACCTGAGGTTACGAGGATAATTAACTCTGAAAGGACCTTAACTCGTTCTGCTCGCTGCGCGAATAATGCACCGTGGAAAATTTCGACCGTTCCGCTCGACGTGCGCGTGGAACGAAACGAAAAGTAAAGTTTCATCGCGTCCCTGATAACTGAGCCGTTCACTGCACAAATCGATCAATTCTGCTTTTTGCGAAATTTTTAATTTAACTGTCGAACCACTTGATATAGTCGTAACTTTTTATATTTATAATAACATTCCTGAATAATAAAGATAAATACCATTAAACGAAATAAAATTTTTGTTCGTTGAATAATAAATATTTTATTTCTGAGGTCATTTTATCGCATTTCTCAACTTTTTGTTTCATGGAGTTGATCGATTTGTGCAACGAACGGCTTAATTATAGACTCCCATTTTAGCTCTCGTGTCCTTGTGTGGAAATTATTTCCGAACACCTGTCAGGAAGCGAAGACCACTAGGTTAGGGTCACTGGATAACTGGTGAGAGAGCTATCCTTTGGGTATAGAATCTAGACGATCGAGTTGTGTATTATACAGTTATATTACACAATGGAGGATACAACATTTAAAAATTACCGACGCTGGACACTATTAGAATTTTTTTTTTTCATTTTTTCGAAAATTAAATTACATTGGTACAAGAAAAAAGATAATTCGTATCTGAAAGGGTTAACTCTTCAAAATTCTTATTTGGTCCAGAAGGAGATTCTCGAAAATCCCGCGAGGTTAAATTTAATAAATACGCGAATGGCTACAGAACCACCGGGATAAATCTTATCGTTTCTCCTGTTAAGGACACGTGGCTGAATTTACAACGCGGACTAAAAGGACACAGCCATTTCTGGGGATCGTAAATCTTACGTTTCTGGTTAGCACTGCGGTTTCGAGGGCCTGGATGTGGCTGGGAAGTGTCAACCGACTTTCTCAAGGAAGGATTCACGTCTTATTCCTCTCAATAGCAATCGATGTCACTTGCAGACGGGGTTTGCGGATGCATGTAAAATCTAGAAAGCCATTGTGGAGATCCACGCTGGTTGTCTCCGTATGTCGACGTTCGCAAGTAGCTCACCGAAAAGTGTCGCGGGGGCAGAATCTAATATTGCGAATAGTCGATGACAACCAAGGATTTTCCAAAGGGGATGTTTTTAGGTAAAACACGAGTAGTGTAGAGCATATCCGATTTTTTTTATTTTAAATGAAAATGAAAGTTTGGAAAGTATTGGAATGTTCCTGAATGTATCCCGAATGTTTTGAAGATATTAGAAAATTCGATATCTGAACATTTCTGAACATACATAGGAAATACTTAATGAAAAATCATCCCCCGGGAGAATTCATCGAACATTATTCTTTATATTCGCTATTTCATGCATTATTCTTACAAGGTAGCCCACGAGGCGCATAACGCAACAGAAGTCCAAGTAGAAATATAAATCTTGTCGCGCGATAAATTATCGCCGTGGCGTGTTTTCATTTAATTGCCGTCGTGCCGTGCTAGAACGACGATAGAGACGTCGGAGTTGATAATTACGGCGTGTAATTCGTGAAATTTCGCGGTGGATTTCTCCCGCGTTACAGTGGCGTGAACGCGACCAGCCAGCAATTTCTGTCGTTATAAAATCGAATTAAAGCGGCCGCCGGGCTCGTACGTTCCCATGTTTGTATGAATTCGACTGCTCGCCCGCAACGATAAGCGGCTTAGACGTTCGGGCACAAGGGACCGCGCATAATGCTCCGTTTAATTAGATCTTCGTCCGGAAACAGTGCATCGAGGTCATTTCGTCGGTACCTGGTACCGCGATGCGCCAACTTTCGATAAGCGTATCTTCCTTTTCCGAATAGCGCGTCGATAAATTAATTCGGGGACAAAAGAGATCGGGAGAGAAAAAGGATAACGGGTACGCGAGCGGTTAATTTAATGGGCTCCCGTGTATGTACGCGCAGCATCTCGTGGAACTGGGTCGAATGGTATCGTCAGAATAATTAGCGATACGAAAGAAGCGAATGGTTCTCAGTGTTTCAGCTCTCCATGTTACCATTAGACTTTACGTGCATGCATGCGGATTGCGGTTTATTCTTCTCTTTTTTTCTTTTTGAAGGGAAAGTTCGTTTGTGGTGCGACAGTACAGTTTTCCCTTGGGCGAAACTGCTGGGTGCTTTCAAAAAGTGGTTATTAGTTAGCGAGTATTAATGTTTTTTAGGTTTAATGCAGGTATCTTCTCTGATGTATAATGGTTGGAGGTTTAAATGTTGGATGGGTAAAGTGTCTTGTTGTATAGAAAAATTCAGAGTGAATTCACGAATGATTTTCATTAACCCTCGATGAAGATTTTAGACACCTGTAATGATCCTGCATATAATTTGTCAGAGCAGAAACGAATAAATTAATCGTTTCAGAGATACACACATACGACATCGTAAAATATTTCCCTACTACGGAACAAAACTATTTAATATTCAACCCGCATAACGGTTTCTAATTTTTCCGTTTCGACACGTAACAAATAAAAATGGTTTAATTGGTGATTGAAACGAGAATACTACCGAATGAAACTGCTACACCCGTAAAACCGTATACGGGAAGAATTGGGTGCGAAAGGCACGGGCGACGAGCGCACCCTCTGGTCTTTACGAGCCGCCAGTTTACGACGGGTAAGAAGTAACCACTGAAATTGATAATTGCGTGCTGGGGTATATTATTTGCCCGGTGAATCGTAAAATTCGAGAACGGTTACAAGCGACGGTAAACCAAGAGAGACCCCGGGGGAACGCTCAAAAATTGTTCCCCGCCGTCGATCGATTCGGCATTGTTAAGTAGAACGAGCGAAGTTATGGCACCTTTGCCACCTATACGTTTCGCCCTGGGTCGATTTAAAGTTCGCCGAGGAACCTGACAGAGTTCAGATTCCCTCCGATCTGGATCGCGAAACGCTGAGGTTGCAGAATCCCGGGCAGCATCGTACTTTCAATGAACGTCGATAAAACTCCCCGATTGATAACAAAGTGAAGTACGTCGAGTGCGATTCACCGTTCGCAGCGCTCCAATTAGGTCAGGTGGTTGCCTCCAAACAGTCGACCCCGTGATTAATGGCTGAAAATGGACTGGAATGGCCGCGAAATGGAGGGGAAGAAAAAACACACGGAACGATTCCATTCGGTGGCATTATTCCTAACACAACTTATTCCGCGTAGAAATCGAACGTCGTTGATTCCGTTCGAGGCCACTCGGCTGTATCTAGGACGCACTGCGGAAATTCCGAATTATGCGAGAGCTATTAATTTCATTCTTGCGGAGATACGAGTGCACCAAGTGGTCCAGAATTTATGGAGAAAAAAATGTATTTATATTTATTAATATTCTACATACATATTTTTTACTAACGTACCCAATAAATGCATGAAATCCGCAGTCGGATTATAGGAAATGATGCTTCGAAGGCAGTAGAAAGACAACTTTCGTTTCAATTTATGCAGAAATTAGTAGCTAAAGAAAGCAGAACGAGCTAGAAATATTCTGGACACAGCTGGCGGGTCATTCGAGACCCCCAGAAGTCCTAGCAGGATTGCCAATCGCTACCATCCGTTTAATTCGTTTCCCGCGATCCTTCGCCCTTTCGAAATCGATGAAGTTCACAGACTCGTTTCGTCGTCATTATCGCAACCGACCGGCGTTATCAACTCGGCCCATTTCTCCCCTGACATAGAACCAACCCGTGCACGCGATCCTCTGGAATGGATGCGACGACATAGAAATATTTCCCAACGACACAGCGACTCGGAAAAGGGCGAGTACGAAAAAGTTGGATAACAAAGGTGCCGTAAAGGGAGCATAAAAATGCCGATACTCGAAGAAACAAAAGGACAGAGATACACCGATTCGTCTAAGTCGGCGTAACCGGCAGTGTCCGTGAAGAGAGGCGAACTAACTCAAACACACTGGGTCACCCAAGTTCTTTAACCGTAAGTTAGTGACCGCGCCCACAGCCCGAGCACGCCAGCTGGGGAATTTAAGTTTCGAAAGCTTCGGAACTTCGCCTAATTACGGTTTGCACGGGTCGTGACGTACGTACGTAGCGGGCTCGTACGTACCAGGCCCGCCATTCGCGCCAGCGTAACATAATTGGACCGCTATCCGACTGCTCGATAATTCAGACCGCCCGTCGATTCCGAAACTCCTGGACGAGACTGGCCTCGCGGTGTGATTAACTTTCCTCGCGAACCTGGTTGAGCATCACTGGCCCCGAGGGTTTCAGAAGTTGTTTGACAGTTGCTATGATTCTTCGATAATTAAGTTTCGGAAATGGAATCGCGAGATTTTCCGTAATTTATTATCGTTATCCGTTCGAGGAAAAATGTTCGAGCAGTTATACTCGTATCATATCGATAGATAAACTTGTAGGTAAATATATTAATTGAAATCTAAATATTTCTAGAATAAGTCGTAATTTAATTAACAAGATAGTTTAATTTTCTCACCTGTGGGACAAATAAAAGAACATCATAGTTTTTCTATCGATATTTTAAAAACAACAAATACTACGATTGAATGTACCGAATTAATAATACGTAAAAATAATCGAACATGTAATAATTATCTTGAAGCAAAAAAATTGTTGAATTGCTAGTACCTGAGAATTATGACGAATTTTTCAAGGAAATTAAAAATGAGAAATCAGAAATATTGCGCATACAGATTGCCAACAATAGAGTCACCCTGATGACTAGGATTAGGGTCATCCTCATGAGTCCAGTACAACAGGTACACCCTGGTCCAATAGAACAGGGTCATCCTGATCGGATAAGTAGAATAGGACCCGTATCCGATCGGACACGCGGAATAAGAGCCGCCACGGTTGCGGCGTAACCAATCGTGCCAGTAGAATAGGGCTTGTCCTAGATAAATAGAACTACATACATAGATTCTCTTGTTACGAGTACGTATCCCATTCGACGCGTAGAAATGGACTAGTTGTGATTGTAAACGTAAGCTATAGAAACAGCTTACGTTCGAGGGAAGGTAGAATAGGTCCAATGCTTCCTGTTACACTCACAGAACGAGGAAAAGTGGGTCTATGAAGATCATAGATAGTAGAAACTTTTCCAATTATCTCCAAAGTTTCTTCGGAAGGAAATATTATAATATAAAAGACTTACTGGAAAATAACCCAAAGAATAAGGAAAATAACCCTAGAACGTCCTACGCCACGAAGGTGTCGTCGAGAGCAACTTTCAATTCGAAATGGAAACCGTACGACTGTTTATCAATACAGTCTTTTACCACTGAATTGGAAGCCTCAAAAGATTTCCGTAATCTGAAGCTGGATGACCCAGGTATTTCTGATTCGTCGACGCGAAAGCCAGCATACTATTCATCCGACGTGAATAACTGTCGGTGGTGCGCATCAATTGCTAAAGAATTTGTGGTAGAACGAAGTGTTCGGGGCGAAGGACGCGAATAAAAAAAGTGGAGGAGAAGAAGAGGGGTATTTCCTTAAAATACACAAAGAGATTAGAAGCAGAGACACTGCCGATAAGGGGATCGAACGAGGTCGAGTGGCTTCCATCGGATCTGACCACTCGATGGATCGAATATTGCGATATAATTGGCAATGTATTTTTCTCGAAGGCGATCTGTCCTTGTTTCGAGTGTCGTCTCATCCTGTCGTTAGAAAGTCGAACGTATGGAACCTTTGGCATTTGTTATTCGTTTCGTAATTAATCACCTGCAATATACACAATCTTCCTGTCTCTAATTAGACAACCATTTTGTATTTCTTACATCTATCAAACAATTTCAAGTTCAATAAATCATCTCATGGTTTATTAAATAAAAAAACCACAATAACTGATTTTTTCCGTTGGAATTACCCGCCGGCTGGAAAAAAGTTCCGAGAGGCTACGGGTTTGCTTGCGTCTTCCGCACGTCGGATTCTTTGCAGACTGAAGTTTACGTTTCATTACAGCCTTTCGTTTACTTTATAATTGTATGAATTACGGAAAACTGCCCTGAATAGAGAACTTCTTTGCATAGAAATATACGCGACGACGAAATCGTGATTCCACGACCGCGTTGCGAGTCATCGGATTTCGACCGAATGAGCAAGAAACCTCCGTCAGAAATTTTCAACAAAAAAGTAAGACGCTCGCCAATTCGTCAGAAAAACGTGGAAATAGGATTCAGAAGATACCGTTGCGTGTTCTGTTCGCTATCGGATAGTAGCTGGCACAAATATTTCATGCATCGAGCCCGAAACGAGCCATCAAAGCACGGCGAACGAAACCGAAAGAGAAATACGCCAGGGCTGTGGACCGAAAGTGGATTGGAAAGTACCTCGAAATTTTCCTTCCCCGCATTACGCCCGATATAACTACGAGGTGACTGTCGTCGCTCTCGCCATTGAAACGAAACTCTCCAAGAAAAGTACTCCCGTAACGGTACGTTCATTTTCCTCAACTTTTACGCAACAGAAAACCAACAAATCGCAAATAACGCGACAGCCATTTTGTAACTCGGTCGAGTTTTTTGCTTTTAGTGTGCGATGAAAATTATAATTAAATACGAGGTGGCGGAACGATTATAAAATGTTGTTTTAAAAAATTGATAAACACGTGTGTTTAGAATTTTTAATAGGCAATTTACTGGTAAATTAAATCCATAGTCTTTTGATAATTAAATCAACTCCCATTCTACTTGTCCAGAATTCAATTAATTGAATTAAATTAAACAAAAATAATTCAATTTACAATACCATTATATCTTCCCTACTCGCCTAGTTAGTTCGAGAATTCCTGAGAGGCTCCGTACGATTCCAATAATTACATCGACGACATACATCGCGACTGGAGACAAATAACATTCCCCTATCCGTTCTTTAAGAATACTACCCCCAGCTCGTGAGATTTCAATTAATTTCAACCAACCAATCGGTAGGCGCGAAACAGTACGCCGTCGATCGATAAATCCACCATTAACAAATTGCTCGCGATATTTCGTTGCCAGTATCGCTCACCCCGTACAGCCATGAACACGAAAGAGTGGTGGTGTGCACGTTTGTAGAAGTCTCATCAGAGCCTACACGTGTACACGTGCATCACACGTACCATCGAAATGGTGGTTAGGGGAGGTAAGAGGAGGTAGTCGTATCGGCGTATTTAATTTCGAGATATTCACCGATAACAGCAATAAGGTCTGCTCTGGAATCCGGTATAAATACGACCACGGCATCTTCCCCTATATTGCTTTACTATTGGCTGACTTCGAGCCGGGAAAATTCACGAGGGTCCCTCGTGCTCAATATCCACCCCCTCCTGGCCATAACTCGATCAGGCCAACCTCCATCCCCAAATATAGAAGTCTATCATCTTATTTCGCTCGTTTGATCGTTCCCTGTGACGTAACACAGAGCGAGAAGGAAAAGAGGAGACGAACATAATTATTAACTCCGTCAGTTTCTGAATTGCGAAAACGTTCGTTTGTTCCTTTTCAGGGACTGGGTGAAACGTTACTTCCAACAGAGGGAATGATTTATTTCGAATCACGTGTGCGACTGGTGGAAATGGAATTGTTGATTTGTTGCAAAAGGTTTCTAAAATAGAATTTGAGAATAATATTTGGAGGATATTGATAACAGATGGGCTTTGTCACTTCGCTTTATACGCGATGAATTGATTCTTTACGAACGGATGAAGTATGTGAATGATACATAGCCAGTCAAACTCGCTTCGGCCCTAATAAATAATGCAAACAATAAATAAAGCCTGGTTAGGATTAGCTTGGAAAATGAAAATGTTGAGCTACATACTTTTGTTGTACGAGAATTGTCGTGTTTGGGCAAAAATGCGTGTATATTACATTTTCCAAATATCACGAGTAATTCGTGTCATCCATCCCCGTTTATTGTTTACCGTGGGGGATTAAAGTTCGGGCTCGCGGGGCGCGCGGAATTTTTTCAATACACTGTCTCGCTGCCGCCAGTGATAACGATTCGCCGATGGTGTTATTCTTTCGACGGGTAAACATTTTCATTCGCGAGTTCGAAGAGCATTCTCGGAATTTTTCTGCGTCGACGGTATATACAGAGGGACCACAACATTACTGGAGGGTGCAAAAACGTGTTGATTCTTCGTGCAAGAGTACGTCGAACTTGTCGAGTAAACACAAACATCGGATGTGGCCGGAGGAATTAAAATATTAATATACGTTCCAGGTCGATCCGTGCGAATACTTCATTTTGAATCTGGCCCCCCTGCGGTAACAGTGGAATATAAAATTCATAAATGATGGGGTGGTATTTTAGTGACACAGTTTCATATCTTTTTATGAAATCTGATTTGAAATGGGATAAACTTTAAATTTAGGGAGGTCAGTGTTATAGCTGTAGACTACGTAGACTTAATTGAACATATACGATTTATAATATGATATTATATAATTTAATAAATTATATTAGGAAGACCAGAAAGTTATGTCGTTTTTGCGAATGTCAATAATTGTTTATTATTTATCAACTCGCTATGTACACCCAAAAGTCATCGAATAAAATTTTACCTTGCATAATAAAGACATTAATTGTCCTAATGCAGACACCACGTACAACAAAGAATAAAACCGAAGGTAGATGTTCGAATTCCATGCACAGCGAGCCAGGTTTTAACAAGTTCTCTCTACGAACGAGACCCAATTGTACGAAAACAAAAGTTCACGCCTCCAACAAAGGTACACACGTACTATTAAGAGTTGCGCGGCGTCCCTACCAGCAAAATTCTGTTGACGCCAATCCGCCCGGAACTTCGACGAGAATAACACGAGTCCCTGAACACTATTTTTTTTCCCCCGAACTAATTGCAGAGAACGAGCTCGTGCCCGTTACCAGTCGATCCATGGGACTACGAACGAGCAATTCGCGGCTCTGAACAGCAATAATTGTCGCAAAAATGTCGCGCTAAAACAAGCCAATTACCAGCCGCTGGCTCTGCAGGCTAGATTTTATTTTCACCGGCCAATTCGGTCCAGCAAAAAGATGTCCGCTGGTCGGGACGTGTTTCAACCAGTCACGAGCGTCTCTGGTGCAAATGACGAGCAGAGCGCGGTGGGGTGGGCAAGCCAGAAAAATTCGAGACCCGATTCCACGGCTCGGGGGGCCAGAACGTTTGGCCAGGTAACACGGCAGCTCGCTCGGACGAAACTAAACAGAGCGAAAATGCGGTATTCGTTACGAATCGGAGGGAAACTTTTCTTTCGAACGGTAATTCGCTTCGGGCAGAGCGGAGCTGTTCCCATTGATTGCCATCGTGCAGAGTCTGCCTTTTATTCTCTTCCTCCCACCGTTCTACGGCTACCTTTCTCTCTCGGGCGTCGGTGATCCGCGTGTTCGTTAATTTCTCGCGCGAACATGGAAATGCATAACCGTCCCGGTTCCAGCGGAGGCCTCATTATACCGTTGCATCGATGGCAGCGAAACGAAATCGATGCCGTGTATGTTTATGCTGATGAACGACCAATAACGCTGTGCGAATACATCCCCGAAACGCTGCGAAGTAAACAGCGAACGCTGGACTTTCAACTAGTTTTTTTTTCTTTCAACAACTTCTATTGAATGAAAGTACATTGATTTCAAAAAGCACTACAAGCTTAATACTTCATTGTTATTTGAAGAATGAAAATCAAGGAAGAGCTTCGCGCGCGCGCATACATTTTCCTGTCCTCTTCCTCGATTAAAAAATGTGCACACCCTGGACGTACGTCATATGTCGATTAGTCCGCGATAAGAATCTTTAATAACACATTGCGTATTTATTTCAACTGCGTCATCCCATCGCCAACCACCACTATTCGCAATATCGATACGCCTATACATGGTAGTAACGACTGGGAAAATTACGCGTACACAAACGCTAACGATGCCAGATGCATTAATAAAAAAAAAAGTATGGACTCTTATCATTTCCCTCCGAGAAAAGCTGTTTTTTCTAATGGAATTAACGATTACATTGACAAACATCGTAACCTTAGTAACTGAAAATGAAACGAATATTCGAAATTCCTTATCGAGGCCAACTGAAGTACGTTAGAACGCAGGAAATGGAAATTTGAAAGATTTCTTTCGTGCACTTCGAGAAATCGGAACGCACGCGCAAGAAACAACGGAACGCGAGCGAACGATTCGATGGAGATTGTAAATTTTCACGTCTCAAAGGACAAAAGCGCGGAGGCAAGCGAGGGGAGGGGACGTCTGTGCAAATAAAGAAGAGATTGAACGAAATTAGGTCAATTGGGAAACGAGTTACATTTCACAGGAATACAATTACATGTCGGAGCATCCAGGACCGATGACCGAGCGTCCTAATTTCTTCGCGATGTTTTATGTTGATCTTAGCCGACATTTTAACTGCCGCTACGTATATACCATACGAATTCCCTTCGCACGTAAACAAAGACCACGTAAATTATTCAATTCTCGAGGTTCTACCCGTTACGTGATTGTATATCCATCTTGTTAAACGCCGAACGTGCTGCATTATTCAAATTTATTCAACGTTTTTATTAGTATGTTCATTTTATATCCACAACCTCTCACTGATTAATTATTCTCAGTTTCCTGCATACATTTCAGTTTTGTAGAAGCTTATAAAGTTACGTTCGTTTGCATTTAATAATTCCGGAATTCCCTGCTTATTCTCGAGTACTGTTGACGGTGATGTTACATTAAAATATTATTATATTACTCCTAGCTTGATGGATAACACGCGTTACACTGGGCACGTTAATTTGCTTAAACTCTGTACCAAGCAACTTTTTGATAGCTTCATTTTCTCACGAGATATTTATAAACATTCCCAACAAAACTTTAGACAAGACACTCTGAATACGACTACGAAATATTGTCTCTTCTCTCTAAAATATACACGACCATTACGTAAAAGGAAAAGTGTAGCCAAGCATTCATTCTCTTCAAATTAATTCCCAAAGAAGACTACATTTTAAAGCCCTTCTGACAATCTACTCCCCTCGATTGAAACGATCACTTCAGCAACCCTATAATTTCTCCGAGTGCACAAAAGAAGCGTTTCACGTGTACCGACAGTTACATAAGTCGACGACAAAATTAAATACCCCATTGCCCGGAGAACAGCTCGCCGTGGACTGCCGGCATCGAGCCGTAACTCGTTTAATCATCTCCGGGGGCGGGTTTAATCTTCGAAAGAGCGACGACGACGTAATGGAATGCGTCCACTCGCGCCTCGATTCTCTCGTTCTTCGACGGATCGGAGAAACTTCCTCGAGAAGGGCCCTCGTCGCGAGCCGGACGAGCAACAAGCTCGATGAATTCTCGACGTGAGATCGATCGAGGCATGGATAGCGACAATATGCTACACCGCGCGATCGATACCGTGCAATGACAAGGTGTACTCTATTTTCACGGGACGACACAGACACGGATGGTTTACGACGTCGTGTAAAATAATTGCCCGGGTTTAATTAACAGTAGTCAACACGGTTGCTCGTCAACGTGGCTCGGAGCTAATAAATAGCGCGTGTTGAACGGCAACTTGGCCCGGGGAGCCAGGGAGACACGTATTTCACCGAGATATATGCGTTCTGAACTCGCGCATGTTGCTCGACGCTGACGACGCTTCATGGCTCGATTGCGGTAACTGCGATTGTTAATATTCGTGACTTAAATAAGGATGGAAAGAAGAAGCTTGAAACTGAAATTTGAAACTGTAAATTTGAAACTGAAACAAAAGTTTGGACTGTGTTTTATTCATTTATTATTTGATATTCGACGAGCAAACGTCGGAACGATCGATAGGCCAGTTTGGTCAAACTTTGAAAATATTTAAATACAGTAACCGCCACGCTGATATCTAAAATCAGTCGTTCTTCGGTCTATGTTATAAAGCTGGTAGCCTTTAGTAGCGGTTTGTCACGCAGCGATTTAGAAATAATTAATGATCCGCAGTAACGACTGCTTTGTATCGGTCACTGATTAATGGCGTCCACGATTTGCAGCCATTAACCGCGACTTCTTTCTCCCACCTCTGGTTTCCAATGCGTTCGCCGCCACCCGATATCGCGGAATACGTTACTTTAGCGGAGGTCATATTTTGGGAAAACCCGCAAGATGTACGACGCATTAATTAATGGTGGGTTATGAGTGCTATGAGCCATTGTTCCTCGTCGACATGCGGATTTGGTTTATTGTTTCGAGCGAGTTCTGATGAAAATGGCTATTAAATTCTGCACTGTAAAATTAACATGTCTGACGTTTCATTTGGGACAAAATTTCACACGAATTAAGTAAAAACTCGAAATTGCTGGATAGCTTTTGGAATATAAGATATCGCAATTGTCGAGTCTCTGGATCAAGGAAGATCAAGGAATTTTACTTTTACATTTTACTTTTCATTTTACGTATAACAAATTAATGATATATTACAAGATTCTACTATTTCTCGCAGAATGGGATTGTTCTTGTCTCAATAATTAAAAAGCTTTGAACATTTTCATGTGTTTTTTGTATCAAGAAAGAGGTACGAGATGACTGGGTTATTTCATCCTTTCGATCAGATCCAGCAATTTTGCCACAGCGATGTTAACGAAGATAGAGATTCTTAATTAAGTTCGTCACTGTGCAAAGCATAAATGAAACGAGAGACAGAAATGCAGTGCGACTAATTAATTATCTGCCAGGTCTGTTTGCTCTTTTTCACTAACTTTTACATTTTCGCTTCGCTACCTTTTCGTTTCAATATTTAATGTTTATAAGGCGGACAAAGCATTTCTCTTTTAACAATGATTACAAACGTTTAATAACATTGCTATTTATATTTATATGTATCTTTTACACTATGCGATGCAACAATTTGAAGGATAATTTATAAGTATATATTTAATATTCTATCCGTTGGATCGAAAATAATTTTTCGAAATAACAGAATCCGACCATGTTTCACTGTAAAGGTATTTCTCCCTTTTCCCATGGAAAATCAATTCGATATTTCAATCGCGAAAAATCAACCATACCCATTTGCATTCGTGAAATACGTTTCGATAAAACATTTTAATCAGAAGCGATACGTCACGTCGTTCGACGTACGTTGCTCGTACGAAACTTACATTTAAATACAGCCGAAAAGTGTGGAAATTAATATTCCTCCGTTGTTCCGTCCAGTCGAACATCGCAACACATATTTATCAAAACTTATGCATATGCATGATAGAGGGACGGATCCGTATCGCGGAATGGTTGGCTTAAAAAATGCAAACGAGGACTAAGGGGATGGGAAACGCGGAAAGGAGAAGAGAAAAAGAGAGCAAGGCATCGTGCATATTTTAATTGGCGGTCCGCAACCGTTCGCGTTCAATCAGGAAGGATGCGCTCGGCGTCTCCCGCTTTATCGATGGCGGTATCAACGGAAAACCGTTCCTGTTCTTCTTTTTCGTATGAATTTTCAGGGCTTAAGTAACCTTGGGGCTGTCTCTGTCTGCTGTTGCAACAACGTGCATAACTCGTGCAGTATTGAATGCATCGTACCGCGACGGATCGAAAGTACAATACGGATACCAATATCCTGCCACTTCTTAATATCCGCTTCAGAAACGCGCACCAGGCATGGGAAATTTCCGTCTGGATCGGCGTTCCAAAGTAACTGCGAAAATTTGCGTGCTCGATGCACGATTGTTGCTCGCCAAGGATTGTTCGACTACTAGATTAATTCTTTGTGCGAAAAGCTTTGTTGTAAAAAGGCTTTTGTAAAAAAGCTTCGCTGTAAAATGGCTTTTGTAATAAACCTTGGCTGTAAAAAGGCCCTTTTGAAAAGGCTTCGTTGTAAATCAGATTCAAATTGTAGTCTGATGCATTCACCATTTTGCATTTTCATTGAGATTTTCCTTTCATTCGTCATTATAGATTCGAAATTTTTCAATTTTTCAGATATTATCTTTAATTTTTCGTATCTCATTTTCCACGTTATACTTTCAAAGCTTCATTTTCCATTTACCCCAATTCCCACTTTCTATTCTCCATTCACTAATTTTCCATTTGTTCTCTTACATTCAAATTACCTTTCAATACCACCCTTTCCCGTTACTGAAATTTGTCAATAAGAATCAATTTCGCAACTTGTTCGATACAACAGCACAGTGCTTGGGAACTGATACGTATCTGTATTAATGAGTATGTAATTGGATTGGTCCCGTCACATGTTGTCTCGTTCCTTTATGAGATGTTAATTAAATAGCGTACATTCAATAGCGACCCCAAATACTAAAGAAGAATGTCAATAACACCATTGTCTATAGGAATCACTGGCAAAGCTACTTGTTCATTCGCGCCCCATTCGAGTTTTATTCGCGACGGACCAACGATACGTCTATAAATTGCACCCCTATTTTCAACCTCTCGATTCTATGCTGCCCGAAAAGCCAATGGCTATCCATCATTGTCCTTGGCTCGATATTTCCTGTGTAAAACGAAATTCATAGAAAAATATGATTATGCAAGCGAATGGCAAATTCCTACCACCTTTTCATCGTATTATGTTCAGGGGATTGGAGTGTAAACTAAAATTATTGGACAAATATACGACGTCTGACGTTGACATTAAATATTCATGGTACACGATTTATTGGAATCCAGAGAGCGAAATAATTTTAAAGAAATGATGATATGATTATAAATCGTGGTCCCAACAAGCATCCGTCATTTAATATTTTTGGTTTCCTGAATATTTGTATAATATTTATTTCTCTACTATTACACTAATAGATTAAGAATTATTATTGCGAACTATATTCTGGGGCTAGTTTTGAATAATCTTTGACAAAACTATTGTACGCGAAATAAAAAAATAAAGAAGCAGCACGGGATATCTGTACCAATTATTTACATATTTTGTTTTACAAAATTTCATCGCACACGACAAAAATGGTTGAAATGTAGTCTCTTGCTCGTTAGCTAGCGAGTTTCGGGGAACGTGATGTCCTAGAGAGAGAAATATCAAATTACAGCAATACAGGATAACGAAACTTTCATATAATTGCGAAAATTAATTTATTGTTCGAATTTCCAGAATATTTGTGAAGGAATCGCGTTGCCGTTTCGTTCGTGGTTTTAGGTCGTGTTCCAGGAAATTTTAATGTATAACAGAAAACGAAGAGTAACGAGAACATAAATTCGTAATACATGTTTACGTTCACAATTAGTACAATTAAAATAAGAATGTTGTACTTTCAAATTTGAAATAGAGATACAGATTCATAGGATCATTTGTAGGTATAAGTAATTTTTTCCCTGTGGGTCGGGGAACAGAATACGCCCACAGTAATCCCTGCTTGTCGTAAGAGGCGACTAAAAGGGACAGGCGAGACCGGGGGCTGTGGCACCCGCGGTCAGGTGGGGAGGTATTCACTCCCCACCGGAGATGGCACTCCTCCTTTCGTTGGGGGGGAGAGGCGCGGGGGGGCACCGGTAGCGTTCGTAAGAGATCCCGGTGCCCCTCCCCAATGCGCCGTGGCCGGCCACCGTGAGGTTTTAGTGGGTATTCCCCATGATATCAAATCAAGGGGCGAGTCCCACACTACCTCCTCCTTATGAGGGGGCGTGCGTAAACGCATTTCCTCACGTAAAAAA
>NC_071979.1:8679244-8721274 GCF_026283585.1 Hylaeus volcanicus
TATATCATTTTTTTTTTTTTTTTATAAAAAGACGAAGTGTTTTTGCATATAAAAAGTTGTAACGTGTCTTAATGTGAGTGTAACTTAGGAATGTAAAAAGAAATTCAGGTCTGAAAGGGTTAAGTCAGTTTTCTGATAAACACCTAAATCACATCGATACAATCCCTACACAAACAATCTGTACATTCCAATAATAAACTGATTTCCATCGTCAACGACACTTATAAATCATCTTCCCTATTCGATTATTCATTCCCCGTATTGGTAACGAAAATCAAAGGGATCTCCGAGTAAAACAATGCACGTAAGTCGTAATCTTGGTTTCCATTACAGGCCGCGAGCGTATTTGTATAAATCCAACGCGATTTCTTGACAAATAAGCGATGATTGTCCATGATCTCCAGGACGGAGAAAATAGGAAGCGAGGCGCGCTGTATAACACGGTAAACGTTGCATCAGGAGCGCCGGCGATACACGAATAACATATTCCAGGTCGTCGGTATGCGCGCGTGCATGCGGCATACATAATTCAACAGCGCAGGTGACAAGTGAGGATGAGAAAACAGACATTTCCTTTTCCGTCGCGAAATGAAGATAAGTTACATACGGAAAACACACCAGATGCCGTACATATCTACCGAGGATGTACTCGCGCCTTGGAACGTCGTGACTCTCATCCACGCAACCACCCCAGGCTATTTGCCTCTTATCGGTATGATAAATAATGGCGACGCTGAAGACACCCTTGAGTCGTGCATTCGCCGAATCGAGCGCCGAAATAATAAAAGGAACTTCACTTTGATGAACGTCGAAGAAACTTCGAAGAGACGTCGAAGGGATTCGCTTTTATTCGGTGGCCGTCGAACTGACGTTGCATACATCGCGACTAGAGAAAATTTCTTTGAGAGAACATGCACGATACTTCATCAAAGAGCAATTCAAATAATGAATAGTTTGTTTTAGAGCGATTAGAGTTATAACTGTGTTCCTGAAAGCTAGCAACCTTAGAATATAACACTGTAACTAGAAACCTCCTCCGGTAGAACGATTTTTGATCGCTCCATGGCTCGTTACTCGCGATCGTCGCGAGCAATCGCGATAAAACGGGACAATTAGAGATCGGTTGACCCGCGTAGCTCCTCGGGATCGTGAAACGAAGATTTAGTAATCGTCTGCGCGAGAAAGGTCAAAGAGGAGCAGGCTTTCGTCAGTCTGGACCTACATAAAAGCCATCGCTGTACACGACAAGGGAACAGGTTTACGAGTAACGGCGCAGCCTCGGAAGAGGTTCTCAACGAGGATCGAAGAGTGGGGAGCGGAAGTGGGTTTTCACCCTGACCCCGTTCACAAAGAAATTGAAATCTTCAACGTCAATGTTTCACCATAATGGGTTTTCGCGAGGAGAACCAGCATCTCCCTGGCACAACGTGAAAGCACGCGTCGGGGCTTTTACATCGAGACGGTTGCTTTTGTACGAGTTTTTGCAAAATATCGTGTCATACTTTCTCTTCTGCCACGGTCGAGGGAGACATTAGAGAAACGTTTCAAACCGTCGTCGCGAAATGATCGTTACACGTCGAATTGTTTCCACGTCGCGTTTAAACGCCGCCCGTTTAACCCTGGCATCCATTTTCCTGGATGCTTTCACGAGATTATCGAAATATATCTCGATTTCGTCGAGCTCTGTCTGTATCGTGAGAAAACGTGTTTTTAATACGAACTACTGTATTCCATAAAATAATTTTCTTCTCTTCGTACATCATAAATCTACTTTGTTCGTGTATAATAAAATTACAAGAAAAAAATATATTCATATATGGGCCGTTCACTGGACAAATCGATTAGCTTCACTTTTTGAAAAATCTCAAATAAAGGGAACAAAGAGAATTTTAATGAAACAATGTACAAATTATCGAATCACGACCGATTAACAAGTTAATGGACATGCATGACAAAAAAATTATATATCAAGTTCGATCCTTTTATTTAAAAATTACGGTTTGTTTTGGATTCAAATATCTATTTAAATCTTGAAAATTAGTTCTTGAATGCTGCCTATAACAACAGTACCCCTTTAATAAATGAATACTCTCATTTATTGTTTTCTTTTTCCTACGAATTAAACACGAGATCGTTAACTTGTTAGACACGAGTCTCGTAGAAATTCTATCTGCGAATCGCTGATTGTAGGACAACGAGCTCCACTGATGTAACTATAAGAAGCAACAGGCAATGCTCAATTAAACCGAGCAATTTGCGGCATCTTCGCCCTCGTCCCATGTACATCGTTCGCGACTCCCGAACATGGAAAACGATAATCGAAGATTAAATATCAAGCATCCCAAGCGTCAATGCTTGTTACGTTGAACTTAGCATGGGAAATTCAAGGAGAAGCTGATCGGAATATTCTGTCAGCGAAGCAAACTTCTCCCGGTAAAGCAATCAAAATTACTTCTGATTTATGTCTTCGTGGCCGTTTCAATCTGAATGCCTGTCCTTTAAATACGTCGAATACTTTCTTTGTTTATTATTTTAGTCGAGACAAACTGTTAACAAAAATTCTTACCATAGCAGAAAAATAGCAACCCTTCGTTTGTGAGGTCAAATGAATTTAATCAATAGTATTCTATACGTTATTACGTTCCTGACGGAATGCACTTTTCTAAAAGAAATCCAGAGCCACAAATCTTTCCAAATGGAAGCACATTTCTTCCACCATTCACATTTCATCGAAAGTTACCAGAGAACACGATAAGCTTGCAAGGATTTGATTTGATAACGATGGATGGAATCGGAAGGAGTCAAACGCTGAAGTAAAATTGAACGGCTACATTCAATATTACACTTTAATGCATTGCAAACAAATCTCGATCGAAGAATGTTGGTCTTGTTGTAAGCAAAGTAGCTCGATAAAGTATTCCAGGCGAATCGGACTTGCCCTTGGTATTCTCTCGGTAAATAAAAATTCTCATAACGCGTTTTCCAATTTCTTGGAGGGGAGTTCAGCGTCAAATCCAAAGCCGATCTTGCGGAGTCCAATCGTTTTGTCATTTTGTGTGCGGATGGCTTATATAAATTGCATCGACTTGCTTTCTGTTGCCCGTTTCCTTGGACGGACAGTCGATATTATGATTTGGCTGATGCTTGGAATCGGAGAATACAAGGGAAGCAGCTATGTACATCGAGGTCACTGAGTACAACAACGTTTCCTTTGCTGCGTTTGTATACTTGCAATTATATTCGAATAGAATAAACCTTTCGAAGCATTAAAATATTCTTGTTATTAACATGATAGAAATTTTGCTATTTTTAAAATCATGTTTTTTATATAACTTTTGAAGTAATATTCGATGAGGACTGAAATTATAAACTGGAAACAGTTTTAATTAAGTCCATGCTTGGAGCTGGATAAATGAATGAAATTTTACAAAAAAGAAATCAGTTTATTTTTAAATTAAAAATTGATTACTGACATTCCTGGGCTGGCACAAATTTTTCAGATATTCATTTCGCGTGATGAAACGCAGGATTGTTAACAAATGAAATATTTCCGTTAGAATATTAAATAAAAAATTGCAGTGAATGTATAAGCCGGGTAAATTAAGTTCCATTAAAATGCAAATTTCAAATTTTGTTACAAACTTTTTACGATATTATTTGTTTGTTAGAAATATGCACTATCTGCAGCCACTGTGAATAGTGTTCGCGCGGAACTGGCAGGTATATATCTCCACAGGAACGTTAATGTTCCTATATTTTAGGATATCGATTGCACGTGGGTGAACCTCGAAATGAACGTCCGCCAGGACACACTATAAATAACAATCGCAAGGCGATGAATCATACGATGCGAGGAAAAAGAACCTAGACCTCTGGAAGCAATTGCGTTTATAACAGGGAGCGCATCGATGTATGTTACTATACTAACAAAATAATCCTGCATTTGTTCTAACCAACTTCGAAAATATAATAATCGTTGTGCATTGTCGCTGGTCTACTTGCGTTAATCAAATTTTTATGATTGCGCTACAAAACAAATAACTCCAATATTCGATGCGCAAACAAACATTGACACAAGTTCTCCCTATAAATAATAATCTGTCGCAGCCAGGCTTTGCGTAATTTTATTTCTGTGCTTTAGATACCTTGAACAGATTTTCATATCACTGACCGTAATGGAAAAATAATCAAATTATATATTACATTAATTCGTACCAGTGTTTACGGTAAACGGTGCTGGAGCAAATGTATATAATGTCGTCGATAAATTTAATCGCGAAACTGTTTAATGTGTTCACAGAGCCAGCGTAAGAGTACATTTGGAGCGTTGCCAATGCGAAAAATTTGTGCGTGAATGCGCACCTGGAACATTCGATAATTTAAATGCAACGTTAATAGCGTTTTCATACGATTTAACTACAAGAAATTAGAGGTTGAAAATTCACCATTATCGATGATGACTCGATAAAGTCTACATTAAACAAAGAGAGAAAATGGCAAGAGAACAGGGGTGATGTGCTTAAAACAGACCACCTGAATAATTCATTTGCTGTCGAAATAAAGTATCAATTATTTCAGATAGGTAGATATGTACACAATTTCAGATAGATTAATTCTGAAAAAATACAGTAGCATCAGTATTACATATATAAAAGCCAGAGTAGTAAATGAGTTGAGTCTCTGATGAATCACTTTTGAAAAAAAAAAAATACATATTCATACGTACAGAATCCTTTCGAACATTGAATGACATCGATGCACCACATGTCTAGATAGAACCATACTAAATTTTAGGATTTCCTAATTGATTATTCTTGAGAAAGACAAAAGTCGACATGACCAAACACGTGCATACAGAATTTTGCAACCAGTTTCTCTATCATTCCATGATCCCAGAGTACTCTAACACATTGACAGATACAAATATCCATGTTCCATAACTATTTATCAAAGTTGATACCAATTCGACATCCAACAACATCCACGAAACTAAAAGTAGCAGGTCCCCGACCGTGTCAACCCTCGCCAACGTTCAGAAGCAACGCCTAGGCTGTGTGAAACGTTCGAACTTCTCCAACTGGATCCAACAGTCGCGACAGGATGAGGGGAACACGTCGACAAAGTTTGTTGAACGCGATCGTAAGTCGGCTTAATAATAAATAACCGCCACGTAGCCGCGCCCATTAATAAGCAAACGTCGCTAATGGACACCCGACTGTGTTCCTCGAAGACGGACGTGTATCGTCTGAGCCGGTACAGAGAATAGGAACCCAAAGACACATGACTGTCCGTCGTGTATGAGCAAATATGAGCGTGCGTTAACGAGAACCAGCGCTGGGTTGAACTTCGTTTGCCAATCGTCCCGAGTTCGCGCAAGGAGAAGCGGTCGGCCGCTCAATCTACGCAAAGTTGTCTCTGCGTAATGACGGTCCCGGAGATGGTGCATTATTAAGTCGTCGAGCTTGAAGTGCCTCGGGCCGGATAACTCTGAAACTGCTCCCTGAGAGGACACGAGAGAGGCGAGAGGGAAACTAACACGGAAAAAGAGGAGAGAAGAAACGTTCTGTTCTGAGCCTGACCGCTCTCATCCCTTTTCACCTCCATCCCTTCTTCATCCCTGAACTTTTTCTCAGACTTATACACTTGGATCATCGGTTCTACATTTTCTGCTTCCCTGGATTGCTCCTTGATCAATCGAACGGACAGGATATTTGACACGTGTGTGTCGATTTCGAACGTAGATGCATCGATAGCGTCTCATTATCAGTCACATCGCTAACGATGGCTTTAATTGGTGCAACGGTAAGCGCGCGCGTATACGTCACGCCTTAACGAGTAAATTGATTACGGACGAAGGGCATCGGAAGTAGGTAGAAAATTGAATAACGAGGTACATCCAATTCTTCCCTGTCACCAGTTGTGAATAATCAAACTTGAAAAAATGCTGAGAACTTGTGCTTATCACCTTGTTCTCTGCATAACACTCGGCTTACTTAATGCTACGGGAGAGACTTTTCAGCGTCATCCTTCGCTTAATGGCTAAGGAGAAGAACCTCAGAATATCTTAACGTAAATACTCGCACTTTGAGTAAGCGAGGTATGCGTAACAAAACAACTGTAATATTTCGAGCGTACGTATGTGCATAAGATAAAATCGGCTCGTCGAGTTTATGTGCCGTCCGAGGAAAACGTCGTCGAACAAATCGGTCGATTGGTTCCGATAACCAATATGCTCGTAATACGCGACCATAAAACGGCTGCTTCTATATGCGGCTAACGGTAGTTACCTCGTGAACGAAAACGCTGTCGCAGGGAATAACTTTCTTCTATTAGTGGGTTCGCTATTGACTCCGGCCATCCTCCATTGACTGACCTCACGTGATACGACAGTGAAGTGACCAGACTGCGAATATTCGCGCATTTATGGCAGGAGTGAATGAATTTTATTTCTAAGGGTGCAAACCCGTGAAGCTTAACTAAATATAACACCTAATGTTCCAGTTCAAAATCTCGATTCATTATCCAAATCTGTAACAATGTGACTTTAGCGTAAACATGCACAATCCATTTATGGTCAAACAACCATCGACATGGTACCATCGTCACCGCCATAGATTCTTGACGTGCCATAATTTCCTATGCGACATCTCGCGCGTTAGACGTGGCGTACACGCATCCAGAAGGTGGACAAATATTTTCCGCTCGTTGCCTTTAAATCGGACAGGTAAATAGCGTCGCTAATTCGTTTGTCAAGCCGCTGATGCCACCGGGCGAGGGGAAACGACGCAGCTGCGACTGGATTTACCTAACCGGGAGATATGGCGAAGTTTGTACTCGGTAAGATTTGCCCAGACTGGGCTTTGTACCTCGTACACACCTCAACGCTGCAGCAGGTGCGATATTGCGTCGTGCTACAAGCGCTAGGTAATACAATGCGCCGCTACTAACTGCGCTGGATTGGCTTTAATTGAACCTTCGAGTTCGAACGGATTTAAATGATGCATCCGGGATATCCTGTGAGCGATGTGCTCGTTTCGAAAAAAATATACTCAAGAAATGTACGTGTAAGTATTCATTGTTGATATATTTTTTCTCGTCTATTGTGTAATAATTCTATATTCATCTACTAATTTCACTGTACCCCTTGTTAATTCAAGCAATCGAGAGCAATTAAAATAATACTTTTATTGCGACACATGTTTTATGATACGAGCAATCGCGTTTATTTTCTGAATCAAAATTCAATTCGTTACTCGAAATGTGCTGTTTTACATACAGATGAATATTCACGCCAGGAATAGGTAAGTTGGTAAATTGTGCATTGAGCATTATTATACATAATGCATGTTCTGATTATATCCCGAAGTGAATTCAAATGATCGTCAATGTAAATTGAAAGAATCGTAATAAAGATGTTACAATTCTCCAACGAAAGATCCAGCACATAATATAACATAGTTCCGATTTCGAAATTACCTTTCGCGAATGATTTTTCGAACTTCAGAGTGTGAAATGTGAGAACACCGATTTTTTGGAACGCCTTGAATGAGAATAACCCGATAACGGTACAGTCGAATCTGGTTGGACGAAAATACTCCACCAGCACGATTCAATATTTCACTCGTTTCGAACTTCCGTTGGTTAAATCTGGTCTTTGTCTAATTGGAGCGATCCAGAGATTCTGGAAACTCGATGAAAGATTTATGATAACGCCCCGAGCGAATTCTATTCCTCTCCGATTCGTGACCGGTATAGATAGTAAAAGCAACGTGACAAGTCATGACTACGATGATAGACCTGGAGCTTTGTAATGAGAACATTGTACGAAATATGCAGCAACGGAATACTTAAAACAAACCTTTGGATTATTCAAATTTTCGAGATTCTAGACTTAGATTTTTTGATTAACAAGGCTTTAAACTGGGATTTTTAGTTAACCTTTTTTAGCTTTCAGATACAAAAGGAATTCCTCATTCTCCGTATTTTTATAACAAATTCAATTTTTGATATCACATTTACAAACTCCTCGCAAATACCTTGCACTACTTATTTGCTTTTTTCACGAGACACTGCCCTCTTCTCGATTGCAACGCAAACTATGGTCCGTACATAAACTATCCTCGAACAGGACACTGAAATACGAGACTCATTCTCGATAGATACATCACGATACCCCGGAAAATCGGTCGGAAACACCCTCTGCATCAAATACGAAATAGACTTCCCTTCCTGTATCTTCCCTTATCTTGGAAACACTCTCGACGGAGTCATTGGCCGAACGCGGGTAGGAATACGGCCAACTGTCAGGAAAAACAACAGCTGAGAGGTGAGAACGTAAGACACGCATGCGAGGGAAAGCATGAACGAATTCCGGGAGACAACGAGAGAGATCTCGACCGTTAGGGGAATAACGTGGAAGATTGGAGGTAGTTACGCGAAACGATAAAGTCGGCGGGTAACATCCGAAATACAATCATAGGAATCTGTTGGCGCGATAACACCTACGCGAATCGATCCTTTCGCTCCCCTTTAGTCGCCGCTTGGTTCTCTCGTTGCGATACTACAGTCGCGGAACACGCTAATGCTATTACGTGAGTGAGCGCTGAAAGCTTCAATTTTCGATTCAATGTTCGCCATTTTATACGAACACATTTCACGAATGCATTAATGCTGCGTTGAATATACTGACTGCTAGCTCCAATTTGAGCCTTTATATTATTATAATAAATGATTGTTAGTCTAAACAAATGCTAGCTTATTGTTAAAAGCCATATTTCATGTACCAAACATGAGAATGTAAAGCATTTAAATGGAAACTTTAATTTCTCTTTCCTGTCTGCTTAATCGTTGACCTACGCTACCGCGCCTCGAATAAAACTACTCGAATTCTCCTGCATACCATGATTCGGTATCTAAAATGGGATAGTGCATTCGTCGGGTGAATCTTATAAAGCAAAGATTAATTCTAACCATAAAACAGTGCGGAGCAAATTTGTCACAATTTGCCAGAAGATACGCAACGATAACGATGGTCGGTAACGCTTGCTCCCCGTTAACGAAACTTAATTTCTCCGCGGCATGATATAATGGCCAAGAATCCTTGTAGCGAGACCAGTGGGATAAAAGTCGTATCAGTCTCGATTTCCTACGTCCCAGAAAACTTTTTCCCCGTTTCGCCGATATCGCGGAGAAACCTATACTTTCCTCACGTTAATATCTGTAACGGAGTCTCGGGAGAAAGCCCTCATCGTGTCCGCGGAAAGAAAAACACATCGATGGCTCTGAGCCCCCTTTGTTTTTTTAACAATCGTAAATCCATCGAGATGAATTTGTCGCGGTAAGGGGGGGGGGGCCCCAAAGAGCGTTATTGGACTTTCTGGGAACTCCGACGTATCCTTTTTAAGATCAATATACAGGACGGAGCACGTAACTGGAAACACTTCGATAACACTGCAAATATTGATTTTAACAAAAATTGCTACGGAAAAATATTGCACAGGTAAAAGGGACCACTGCTGGCGTTTTCTTTGTCAACTGTGCACACTTTCGTGCTTCGAGGTCAGTCTGCTTAAATGGAATTAATAATTTTACCATAATGAGGGTGTTTGACGAAACTAAATGATACCGGACCGAGAGAAATTAAATTGTAAGAGGTTGAAGAGGTTCATCCTTGAAATAACTTATCCTACTTAATGATTAATCAAATTAGTTAAAGAATGGTCCCTTTCGCTCTATTTAGTAGCTTCAATGAGGTATCGAGAGATTTAAGGGGAGAGTTATTTTTCCTCGATCACAAGTATCGATTTCTGTGATAATGTTTGAAATTCGTTTAAATGAAGACTGTTAGGTATACCTTGTATTACAATTTAAGAATGCGCATTGCGAATAAAAAGCTGGATTTTGTGACACGCAAGAAATCGACTCTTCCTTTATTTGGAACAATTGCAAACAATTCGCGAATTAAGATCGAACTCGAATTTTCAAAACGCCCAGTACTTGGAAACAAGGTGTTACTACCGCATCAACATTTTAAACTTTTCACCGAGGCGCATTAATTCGCACGGAAAACAGAGCAAAACACGATACTCCTCGCTCACGGAACAGTGTCAACACTAGTTGGCAAAAATTAACAAAAGTCACGCGTATATTTGAAAAATGGCGTCACAGAGTCCGAGGAAAATCGTGAAAGAGCGTTACGTGCCAAGGACGCAGAGATTTTTCAAAAATACGAAAAACAACCAATCGAGCTCCTCGTTGGCTAGCTAACTAACCTGATTCATGCATAATTTATCTCCCCGGTCCGAGAGTTCTACGCGACCGCAGGTAATTAATGAGCTGAATATTAAAGTCGTTATCTTTACCTTCTCAATGTCCTTGATCCGAATGAAAACTCTCGAATCTGGACTTTCAATCTCCCTTCAATCTCCGTTCGACGAATAAATGACCTCATTACATGACTCATAAATTTTTCGAGGGTGCTTTCTAACAAAATTAACGAACTCTTCTTTACATTAGTTCCGCTAATATAGGTAATCCATATCATACTTCGAGCACTTCTTCCAGCTATCTTCGGTTTAAACTTCTCCCTCGTCGTATTATTCTCGTTCAATTTACATAAATTTTCTACTACCTCGTTTCAGATTTCACGATTAAACGACGAGGCGATATCAAACTTAAATAATATTGAAATTAACCACCATCTAGAAGTTACAAATTAAACATTGATTTTACATTATTGCATTTATAATAAGTGTTGAGCTGTACTAACGCTAAAAACAGTACCTGTTGGTAGATGTACTAATCCGTCTGGAGAGCGAGCTGTCTTGTTTATGCTGACAACTCGTAGAAAATGAGTCTACATGACAAACTACATGATCACAATCGCCACTCAGGAGCACCAAGCAGTTCTTTCGAAATATAATAAGCTGACACTGAATGAGAGTTCTTGACATTTTATACAAACAACTTGAGAGACACTTGCTTCGTTAGCTTGCTAAACAAGAATGGCCGCCTGGCGTATGGCGATAAATCGAACATTGCAATCAGAAAACACTGAATAAATTAATAGTGGTTTCTGGACCTGAGAGAAATCTTAAGAACGACAAAAATTAAAAACAAATCAGTAGAAGTAAAGCTTTCAATAAGGAGCTGCTGAGTGCTAGTCATTTATAGCAGAGGCTCGAGAACATAGTAAATTCACGGAATTACTACATGGAACAGGGTGTCGCGAGACCATGCTCCCATTTGCTGCTGCTAATCGTTGGCATTATACGGCGTAATCGTTGCGAAAAGGGGAAACAGCGTGCGCGCGAAATTATATCGAGATCAAAATTTTATCGAGTCCGCTGTGCCTGGAAATTATCCGAAAAATGTGTTGCACCGCGGAATTCGCACGCACTCTGGGACATTTTATCGATCCGAGACGTGTTATTTCGTTCGTGCAAACGCGCGAATGTAATGGCCAGCGCGCACGCTATCAAAATAATAAAGTTTTATTTAACGCTCTCAAAACTTATTTTCGTCTAAAGTAACAAGTATCTCGTATTACTACCCAAAGTTACCAGATTTTGACTCCCTTCAGAAGAAACCAAAATAAATAGAGTTCAATAAAGCCTGCAACATTTACACTCATACATAATATTTCATATGAAACTCTCCACAATACCCAATTTTATTGAATTGTCTGGAAAGTCCACGTCGAGCAAATAACACGTATGCATCCGTTCAAAGGTGGAAAGGTTGTGGAACAAAATGGTACCTATGTAATTCAATAAATATATATATCAAAATTTCAATGTGCTTTTGAGTATTTCTTCAAAATCGACGGGATGTTCTTGGGAAACCCAATATTCCCTTATCCAGAATTACTCTCTAACGTCCTACATCGAAAGAACAAGAATCTAACACCCTCGACTTCCCCTCAGTCAATTATTTCGCGTACGTACAAAAATAACGAAGAAATAAATTCTTCCCCAAAAGATAAAATAAAATTCATATCAGGGAGGGATAAAGAGAGTCTTGTGTACCATTCCCTCGTGATCTAGATAGGGTAACCCTAAGCCCAGGGCATTCACGGAGGGATTAAACGCCGGATACCGGGCGATTCCCTGAATTACGCCTCGAGTGAGCCAAGGGTCGAGAAACGTTTGGAAAATCTCGCTGGCGGACCTATCGAGGGTGGAGTTGTTCGAACGACGGGTGTTATCGATGTCCAGCAACACTGGAACTGTGTCAGGTGAGCTGACCCGAATTTCTCGTCGTCGCGGCGTTTGTTTCGATTCGGAACGTTAATCGGCGATTTCGTCATCGATACCCCGCTCTCCCAGTTCTTGTTCGACGGGGCCAGGAAGTTGACTTTCCGTTCGTCGGGTTAAAACGACCAATACGTACGGAACTCGTAACGCGCCGTCGGCATACACTATTAATACACGCCTAACCCACATTTCGCGGCTGTTGAGCGCTGAATTCGTGCACGTGAATTTCACCTCTGATTTTATCTTGATAAATTTAGATCGAACGGATCGATACGGAAACTACACTTCAAGTGGCCGATAGCGGATCGAGAACGGGCTGCTTCGAGGAACAAATTATTTTCACATTACTTTTGCAGTTTGTGTTTGTTGCAAGATCGATACAGTAGATAAAACAACAGCCCGGGAAACACTCGCGCGCCGCACGGTAAATATGACTACCCAGTGTATTATAAACAACGAAACGGAGAGGTGGTGAGAAACTCATGGACAACGATATATGAACTCGCGGTAAGACCAGATAAACGAGGCTGCTTGAGGGAAAACGAAGAGAAGATACCGCAGCATGCGAAGAACAAGGTTAGCGCGGGGCACTTTATCTTGGAACTGGTACAGTCGAGACAGAATCAATTGGCCACTCAAGGCCACTAAAAGTCAATCCCCACCATTTCGCTAACCTACTCCGTCCTACTCTTCGCTTCCTTTCGAAGACCTTTCAGACAAATTCGACATGAAATTCCAAAGATGATCGCGGAATATTACTGATAACCCTTTACACTCGAGAGGTGACTCTTAGTCACCACTAGGTGTCACGCAGCAAATGTACCAGCAATAGTGCCAATAAAATGACTACTGGCGAGGCAAAGGTGACCTTATCCTCGAATCTCGAATTAGTTTGCAATCACGAATAGGGGTCATCTTCGAAGTCAATCTAAACTTAGCATCCGTGGCGATAGATACAGGCTAGCAGAAGCATTTGTTCCATTTCCTATAACAAAGTTAAAAATTAACCCCCTTAAACATCTCGTCGTTAATCTTCCTGTCGCTGACGACGCCATCACGGCTCATTTTCCCCATCGGGATAAAAAAATCCACTCCGAATGACTGGATCAATGACCGAATTGCTTAATTGCTTATCAATATTGATCAGGAATTAATGACACCGGACTATTAATGTCAGCGCAGTGTCAGCTCCCAGGGTTACGCTGACGTACGCGCGTATAAATTGCACCGAGCCCGGTCCGCGTCGCGCGCAGCGCAGCGATACTCTTTCCAATTAATCATCGGACTCACCTGGAATCGCCAGGTCGACGTCGAGTCACCGCGGCGGCCATTCGGGAATCAGAAATCCCCGGGATCGAGAGCTCCGCAAACGAGTAACGGCGAAAACACTTCGAATTCCGATTGTGGGAAACGCCGGACAAAGCGGAGGACCCGGATGGAGAACGCCGGACGAGTGGGGCAACCAAACCAATTCAGAAATCAGCTGCCATTCCTGTTGCCAAGTCAGCTACGACGGGGGAAATTAAATAACTTCCACGCTCGTGCCTGTCCGTCCCCAGGCTCGACTCGCTACCTTCCGAACCGCAGTACCCAGAACGCGACGGTTCACTTAGACGACACTTGATATTCCTCCGCCGTTCGCTGGAGATCCGCCCCTAGTTTCGTAATCCTTTTACCGAATAAGGAACCAAACTAAGTATCGTCGATTGTCGACGGCGCTGCACGCGAAATTGTTTGAAATATTCAGTTCACCGAGCCGTGCCCGGGGTATTTGGTCCAGCTGGGAAAGAAATTACTTTTCCTCTATTGTATTCGTTGAGAATTTCACCGATTCGTGGTATTTTTACGCAGGAGAATTGGAAAAAGAATTGTCGCGTTAATACCGTTACGACACGAAATTACTTTTTATTATTTTCATCTAACCAAGCATACGCCAAGGAACTCAACGTGGCCCTCAAAATGATCCCTCCACTAGGAAAGTGGACGGTACCGTTTAGACCAAAGACACGTCCCATCGCAGCTGAGAATAACTAGGCTAGGATTTTGCTGGTCGATCTGGTCCCCGACTGAGACGACAACGCGTACTCCTTCGGGGATCCAGAACCCCTATACGTTGCTATATCTATATACCCAACGGTATTAGAACCCACCGCGCATATGTATGTAGAGGTAGGTGCATATGCAGGATGGTAGCCTGTGCTATCCGACCCTATATCGGCCCTATCCAACTCCGTTTGACCGGCTGGACACCAGCCAAGACCTCTATTACATTCCGTCTAATGTCCGATGTGGGAGTCGGTTCTCCCATATCACGCGAACCGGACCGACCGAATTTACAGATGTTCGCTTACATGCATCTGCCGTTGTTTTATCGCTGGACGGCCAGCGATCCGTCACCGCTGGTCAAGCACTTTCGCGTGCCCTCGGCCCTTTTGATGCACAACCACGCCGTCCATCTTCCCTCGACGGTTGGAGGACGCGGTCGCCGCGCCAGAGTTGGTCCTTACTCTTTCACCTAGGAATATTACTCGTCTCGCCCTACGGAATCACCCTAATACGTAAATATGGACTGTATAGCTCCTGTATAACTCCAAGAACCATAACTCATCTCCGAAACAATTTTCCCAAATAACTATCCAAAATATCGTATCGGAAAAATTCCCTTCCTCATCTTCGACGTATTTTTCTTCCCAAGCGGAATTATTTTATTCGAGTGTCCCATCAGCCATGAAACGCCCTGTATACGTCATTCAGAATCCGTAAAAGGCACGCGTGCAGCTATCATTTAATGCTCGTGTGCGTGCGTTATGGGTGGCCATTAAATCCATTCGGCGATTTAGATTCGAATAAAGACAAGCGTATAATCGCGGGACAAGTTCCCGACGTCGAAATTAAACGAGCGGATAGCACAGCAACGGTCGTTCCGAAAATACTAAAAATCCTCGAATCGCGCCCTTATCGATCCGTGCAATCGGAAAATCTCCGCGAGAACAGCAGGCTCAATTCGAATCGGAAATCCGGTCGCAGAGTTGGATAGTTAAGAGGGCAGACCACTGTAACATTTCTTTGAAATCGATTCTCTTTTGCATCCCTTGAAAGTATTTAATACGTATTTAAGAATTTTTTTAGTCACTCGACTGATCGAGGTAGAAATAGGTATAAATGAAACGTCGAAAGACTTAATGTTAATAATCGAGTAAATAATCAAATTTATCTCCTGCCTGCTTCGTTACAAGCCACCCGGTATATAACTCAGGAGGAGCAAAAAGAAAGTCGAATAGTCGAAGTAACGCGATGAATACGATATTGCAGCGCACGGATAGCGTACCCGCCCTAAATTTGAATTGCAGACAACCTACTTTTATCGATTGCACTTATCTTTGAAGGACTTCGATTCGACGATACTCGGACCCAGTTCCCTCTTCTCGAACAGTTAGCCGGTCTACGACTTCTTCTCCAGGAAAAACTTGCGTTACTTTATAAACGTCCCCTTCCTACGAACTTTGTCGCTCATCGATTTTACTTTTTCAAGAGAACGGTGCCCTCGTCGGCTCGCGGGGAAAATTCCACGCCGCTTAAATATTCAGAATGAGTTACCGCGGTGTGCAACGCAATACACGCGGAAGTATTCATTACCCTCTATCAACTTATGCAGATTTTTACGTGCAAAATCGCTGCAGAATGCCGCCCAGTATTTCAGCTATTGACGTCACGTTGTGCGTGTCGCGATTCTGTTCGACAATTGCCACGACCGTTCTTGGTAACGTGTTCGAGGGGTTGTTCGTCTTGATTAATGAACTGTGCAAATTCTCAGGCCCCTATCGATAATTTCCATGCGAGGTCTGACGAATTTTTCATGAGAAAGTAAAGTATAATAGAAAAGAATACTAAATAGTATTTATAATTATTGTTGAGTGTTATTTGAACGATTATAAAAATCGTTCAATTGTACTTTTCTCCACGTTAGAAGCAGGACAGATATTCCTCGTGATCACGTAATTAATAAATAATTAACGGGAACGAGATGTTCTCGCCTGGGAGATTGGGAACCAGTCAGATTGCAGTGGAGAAACGTGAGTTCCTCTAAATAAAGTAGCGGCACGCAGGGATCCCTATTTGCGTGGAAGATTCGGGTTGGCATACGATAGTAGGCTTAGCAAACTAACATAAATTTCGAGGGTACACAGCTTAAAGTATTACGAAGCGCGTGCCAAACCCTCGTCCTTTTCCGCTGTATTTAACGTTATCTCGCAGTTTGAGTTCTTACTGATACGCGAACAAACCGAACTTCCACGGTAACGTAATTAATAGTACATTATCAAGTGGCTTTACTGGAGCTTAGAAAACGCGGCCAATTTCCAGTCCCCGCAAACGATCGCGCGAACGACGTCTCGTTTAGAAATTCATTCCACGGCGAATCCAGTTCGCTTACTTTTCATTTGTCGAATAGAACGTTTTAACGGTTTGTTCATAAATTATCTCGACAACAATTTCATCGACGCTTTACACCCAATTGCCGTCGCCCCCGAAGCTCGGGCAATTTTCATTTAAAATTCATGAGAACAAAATCAATTAGTATTGAAATAGAGCGGCGTATAAAATATTCACCAGTCAAAGGTTACCTCTGTGTTGGTGACTCGACGACAATGCGTGGTAGGGAAACGATCGAATCGAACATTGAGTGAATAAATTATTGCTTCCTGATACTAGTTGATTCGTGTGCTCGTGTAATTTTATTGGACTCTATTAAAACACGTTTGCGTTTCGTTTTTAGCTTTAGATCTTTTTCAGAGAATTTTTACTTTCTTTTAACGGTGGATTAAATTTACACTTGTTTTTTTTACACAAACTGTTCGAGTACTATCAATATCGTTACTCACCCGAAACGAAGGAAGCACGGAAGAAGTCTGAGAATATCAAGAACTCACCTGAAACAGAAAGCGAGAATGATGGATTAGACAAAGAAGCACGTTAACGACAAAGACTATTCTCACAGACGTTCACAGTCCGTCTGTGAAACTGAGTGAATTTTAACCTACTATTTATTTGGGCTCGAAACGTATAATATTTGATGTTAATATAAACCAGAGTCTGAAACATGGCACTGACAGTCCTACAGAAAAATAATTTTATCACGAGTTAGAAACGCCCAACACTTTCCAACGTATCGGTCAATTTGACGCACTAAAATGCTAATACGGCAAACGAAAAAGGAGTTGGATAAACACAAAGAAGAAAGATGACTGCGCTGGTGGAGATCAAAGAGCGTCCTGGAAGGATTAGCGTGCACCAGTCCAAGAAACCTCTCCAGTCTCTAATCTCGGGGTCTCCTATTTCCAATCTGCAGGAATGTACATAGATAAAAACCACGCCCCGCTGGTGCCGTTATAAATGCGTTCACTTTGAAACACGACGATTCATCCTCCCGTTTCCCGCCATTGAAAATTAGTAGGCGTAAAGGATTTAATTTTACGCGCCCTTGCAATGATCGTTCCTAAAACGTCTGGCTGGGATCGCGACGGCCGACGATACAACCTCGCGATGCTTTATACGGCTCTTCTGGCATTTACGCGCTTGATGTACTTAGAATCCGTAATAAGTATCTTCCGTGTCGCATTATTATTCATAGGCTTTCAACTTCATTCTCCGCCAGACGTCTCCGGGCTCATATCGATTTTTTCCCACGTGCAAACACTCGCTTGGCCTGATTTTAAGTTACAAAATTCGCTGTGAAGCTGACAAAATGCGAAACTTGTAAGAAATTGTGGAAAAGACCATTTTCCACGATAAATTTTGGATGGTAGAAATTTTGGAATTCTAATGCGACAAACGTTGAAAATGTAGAAGCCACACGAGTCAAAGGTATCCGCGAGCACGGCGTAAAGTTTGGAAGTGCAAAGGCTCCCGGAGATCAAAGAGTTTGAGAACCGCTGCTCCAACCGAACTCGTTGAACTCATCGGCCAACTCGAACTTTCCGCCAAACTCAAACTCCACTATTCGAATTTCGTTCGAATTTAATAAACACAATTTTAACTTCTTCAAAGTTTCGAGTGTATGCGATACCGGGGGCCGAAATTTCGCGACCGCCCGAACGCGTATAGCATTCGATAACGATACGACAGAGATGGACGGAATTCCCATTCGGAAGGAAATCTCCAATAACGAATAAAAGACAAACAAAATTTCTATCCGCGACTCCTTGAGTGAGTATCACGATTCGAATCACAAAGGGTATCACAAAAGGAGCTTTAGTATATCAGTTTTTATTATAAAGTATAAATAGCGGAGAATATATTCGATATTTCTATTTCAAATTGTAAATAAATATAATTAAGCCTTTCAGATCTAGCGTCCACAATTGAGGACAAATAATTTAAAAAAATTACCGACACTATCGTTTAGGGCGAATGTCTTGAACGCACGAAGAAAGACCAGTTTTCGTAAGTGCACGTAAATTTCCACATAATTATGCGAGTAAAATGTTGCTCATCCACGAGCGATTAATCAGGGAAGATAGTCGAGAAAGTGCAATTTCTGTTGTAACCTGAGGTGCGGAAAAAAAAAGTGTCAGCAACTTGGACGCGGGAGAAGATAAGGAATTATGTGGTTGCATCGCGCCCCATTTAATTAGCAAGCTCGAAAGCTTCATCTTGACCTGCTACGAGATTTGAGAATGCGCGCTATAAATAAAGAGCAACGAGCCCTGGACGAAAAAGGCAAACCGAAGCGTCGCTACTTTCGCGTGTCTGGATCGCTGATAAACTTATTAAGAGAGATTTAGTTCCGGAACGTCGTAATAATCGTGGATCTTGTCGGAGAGAGCTTTCTTTCCCCTTCGCCCTTCTCAAGAGGTACACCAAAACGTGAAAGCTATTTACCAGTGACAATGAAGTTTTTAATGGCGCGCTGGACGTTTACTTTTTTACCGCAACATAAATTACGTTCAACAGTAAAGATACTCTCACAAACAAAAATTTAACCTTGAAAACTTGATCGAATAGACAATGTATTAGCGTATTGTCTGGGAATTTCGTAAACGCAACAGTGCAGCGATCGTGACAACAAAAATGAACGATGCAAATCCAAGCTCTCTATAATCTTTGCTCATCCAAGATTCAACGGGTTAGAATGCCGAATATTGTGGTGAAACATCAATATCGGATTTAACAATTTCTCAGCATTAATTCGTACCTGCATGCACGGTGCAACATTTATCAATGGAATATTGAACCCTGAAAATCTCGAGAAACGATTAATGCGAGTTTCTATTGCCGTCACCCGAGCCACTTAAATATCGCAATGGCCCAAAAACATCCTGCAATAACAAACGGAAAGGGAATTACTTAGCAACAAGATAACGCGCCGTACATTACAAGAAATTACTCTGGGAAAACTAGGAGAACTTGGTTGTGAAATAAAATATAGAAATTGTAACTTTATTTTGCTCCATTGGGTATACAAGGGCGTACGAAGGCAACGTGTAACTTTTCACTTCGTGGTTTATATTTTATCATTTTTCTTACTTCTTGATAAGTCTATATTTTATTTTAGAAAAAGATTTTCTAACGCAGATTTAAAAAATGTGTACGCTACGTTGACAACTTAATTTGATTTGGATACTATTCTACACTGCTATCTATTATTTTCCTTTAAAAAACAATTCCTCCTTCACAGAGATCCGAGACCAGCCAGACCAGACGTTCGTGCGACGATGCGCAGCACATAAGCCCCGAGGAAGAGCCTCAATAAAATATTTACTCGAATCGTTTTCCTGGAAACAATCACATCGACATCTACAACTGCTACTGTGCAACGTAGAAATTCCATTCAAACACTGTCGTGCATCTCGATGGCACCATTAGAATCAACATAGAACACACGCAGGACGTATACACGACCCGATAATACAGTTTTCGAAGAAACTATCGGATCCCCAGAGCGATATTATGTTATCGTACGGCAAAATACGATACTATGTCCGCGATCAAGCATGCCTCGTACGTAAACATCGATCTAACGTTATCCCTTAATATATTGAAATCCAAGGATCGAAATTCCGGGAGGTCGACAATCGACGTTAAATTTCGTTTAAAGTAGCGTTTCGTCGAGTTGGAAATCTATGACGAGGAATAAACCAAGGGGAATGAAACGAGAGGTGAAATCGAGCCTTATAAAAGCGCCTTGAATTTTCATCCGTCATTGGTACGGGCAGCCGTGCAGCCAGGCAGGAAAGCTGACACAGATTGCAAACGGTGGAATAAATAGGCGAATTTAAAGCAAATAGGTTAAATAGCCCGAAGCGTATTGATTGTTCGGTCCAACGCTTTCATTCAACGCTCCTGCTGTCTGCAATCTTTACAGAGAGCCGCAACTGGCCACGCTAACAGTATCGTCGTTTCACCGATATCGACGATTACTCCCGTATCTCTACTGTCTCTTGCGAAAGTATAACCAGGTCGCCTGTAATTTTCATTGTTTATGCACGAGTCTCTTGATTCGCGTCCACTTCGAGACGAGTATCGACGTTACTGTCTCGTTACGGATACGAAAGTAACATCGACGAAAAAAAAACGTCCCTGAGAATGCGAATCGATGTATCTTCTCCGTGAACTAGTTTCAGGTGTGCACGACTCGGAGACATTGTATGAATTCATGTTCCTCAGGTCGCACGTTCACTTCAATATCATTGATGGAACTCCGGGGGTATAATTAAATTTCTAATTTTTTAATATAATTCACAACTATCTCTAGAAAAATATGAATTTTGCACGAAATTATTCCACCTCCCGCCAACTCCTCTCCCAAAAATTCCAGACCTCCGAAAAATCTGTCGGTACGAAAACTATACTAAGCAAAAACTTGCGGGCTTAAGACGTCCCGAGAATTACGGGAGAACGCGATATGCGCTTGGTCGAAAGTTTGAATATAAAGTTGCGGAATAACAAGTGCGCGACGCTCGCGTATTTCTTGAGAGACAGAATGCATCAACTCGTCTCCTCGGCGCGGAAACAAGAGCTGAACGAGGACGGGAAACTTATCAAAAACTTTGCCGTCCTTTCTTCCTCGACGCCGTCGAACCGTGCTCCGCGGGAACAAACGACGCCTCGGAGCTTTCCGAAGCTGCGACTCCGTCGCTCCTTTGACCGGACGTCGTTCGTGCATCGAGAGGAAGAGCCCCTGCACCGTGAACTGCGATAATAACTTCCCGCTCTAATTAACGAGCGATCAAATAAAAATGATCAAAAGATGGCTTGACTTCCAGCGAAGCGAGAAAAAAAGAAAAATTCGAGTGAAGAGGTGGAACACCCCGCCATTGGAATGCAAATTCATTGAAACGAATTCCAACGCGGTGTAAGACCGTGGTAATGCCTCGCGGAGTGGTGGAAAGGGGAAAAGAGAAGAGCCCCGACACCGCAGCCCACGCACCTTCGTCTTTTGTAGGGTGTTCTCGTCTTCTTTGTCTCCGCTTACGGCCAAGGAATTTTTCCAGTTAATTTTCTCGCCGCTTCGAGTGATATTCCCTGAGAGGGTATTTACATTTTCTCCAGGTCGTTCTCCCTCACCTCGTTCGACTATCGCTCATCTAGTCCACCTTTTATTTTATTTTTTATTTATATCTTTCACTCAAGAGTGTCTTCCACTTTAAAAGAAACGCTAAAATGAGGTGCTTCTTCGAGAATTATTTTTCTCCGGCACTGTTAACGATTGCTGTTTCAAACTTCCCTCTCTTGATTCGAGGGGACACGCGTTTCTTTATCATAAAGAAATATTAATTTGTCGAGGAAATGTATAAACGAAGAGCTTTGGCGAGGGAGAACACGTACTCCTGAAATCGTTAATGGAAGTGGTCGTTCGAGATTTATATTTTTCCTTATTTCTATAAGTTTCTCTATCGATGCTTTTGTCATCAGACAAACACATTAGGAGGTGCATTGACAAAAATTCTTACGAGTTATAGCTGACTATACTATTGTTCCTTTTATAATTAGTCAAACAAAATGGAATGTTCATTGATAAAGATATCTACAAGTTAGAACTGATGCATATCTTTGCATTTGTACAATGGAAGTCGACCATGCAAGTGGAAACAGCGAGTAATGGTCAGACACGACCGTCTGACCGTTCTAAAACAAAGGCTTGTACTAAACATCCATTCTAAGCATTCGTACAAAAAATTCCTGTATAATTGTTACAAGTATCCTCGTAAAAAAAATAGTTGACACTTATTGTAAGTATCCTTACGAAAAATTCGTGGAAATGGTGTTTGTTTCGTCGTCGCCAATGTGACGTAAACCCTTAATGCTAACGAATAGTCCCATCCCGTGGTTGCGTATCGCAACGTACGCCACGAGAATACGTAATTGTCTGTGCAATGCCTCGGATGCTTGTGTTACGCAACCCTCGGGTCAGCGAACAGCGTTTCGTTACGTAACGGGATGGAAGGCGTTGCAAATTCTCCCTGTCGATGGTGACAACGGTACTACTCGAGTAACGCTGGATTCTTATATCTTCGGCTGGAGAGCGATAAAGGAAGCCCTGAACGTTGGGAGAAATTGGATGGAAGGCGATCGACTATGTTCGAATTCATAACTAGAAATTAGGAACCTATCACAGTTTTTCGCGATTCAAAGGAAGTACTCTGAGTTGAGTACTGGGTTTTAACTGATTTAGACAGAAAAAAAATCTAAAAATGCTTTTTCTATTTTAATTAATTATTTTAATTATTTTATATCCAGTTTATACACAGTGATTCCCAGTAAAAGTGTTTTCAATTAACTAATATTAGAAACACCACAATTTAGTAAAATGTCGAAAGTGGTCCAATTTAGGTAACCATCGCCTAATGGAACCTGTAGTGCAATACTAATGAAGGCTTTCAGCTGCAACTCATAGAGAAAGATCACTTTAATTGAATAAACTCTTATTAAATATACCCCAAACTCAACTTCGTCTGAATTTTCGTTGAGTTTGGAGTATATTTTACTCGTCTGTCATTTTGAACCTATAGAAGTCCTAAACATATAAAAATCATCTATGTATTATCCCACGTTTTACATTTGGAACAAATGAAGAACCTACGTCCTTTCCATTTTATATAACCAAGGCAACTTCTACCTTAGCAATCAGTTAATTAATTTTCCGACCATCCTCGAGTATAAATCATACCCTCCAAAAACGATAATCACGAGCGCACGCGACAATCCAAAGCGAATGCATCCCCGCGCATCTTGATTAGCTGCTCGACCGGTGTACCTAGTCATCGCTCAGCCATCAACATCTGTCATGAATATCCGCATTAAATTCTATTACAAGGATGTCCATTTCCAGCACCCATCTGGTTACATCCAAACAAGCGAAACTACCCGTGGCAGGGTCCTCTCTGTTCATCCACCGAGCAGAAGACATTAAATTAGCAACGTTTACGGCTTCCCATCTCCAGCGAGAGATTATACGTACATCCCTCCGTCAAAGCCCTGCAAGGATAGATAGCCATGATCCCGGTGACCGCGAGGCTAAGCCTTTATGCAAATCATATTTTACAGGACATAGACAGGGTCCATCTGCTGAATGGAGTACGGATCCCTCGGTCTCGAGGGCAGAAACAGGACCAGAAATCCTTTATTTAATAGCTGTGTCTCGCGTTCTGCCCGTCCAGAGGGATTGCTCCTCGTCAAATCGCGTCGGGGCGGCGTTAAAACAATTCGTATCATCCCCTTGGGCACAGTGAACTTTTCTTACGAGTAAAACGACGGAGATACCCGACACGCGTGTCGATGAATGAAAAGGATAACATTCGATAACTTTGCACAGTCTCTAACGTGATATTACCTATTTTTATATTTCTATTTTCTGTCGTGGAATTGAGTTTGGTAAATTATTATGTTATAATCGGGTCGAGTTGTGACTATACCAAGTATTTTGACAGTTAAATGTAAGATTTTTTAAAAAATAGAGTCAATCGATTTGTGGAGCGAACGACTCAAATAAAAGTACATTCACCACTGGCGAATAAAAATTATTCAGCACTAATAAATACAAATGTATTCATTATTTACGAATGGTTCATTCATTTTCATCCCTTATTTCGAAATTTGCGCAACTCACGGAAGGAAAATAGAAATGGACAAGCAGCTACCCTCGGGTTCTGCCCTTCCAGCGGGACTCCTAGTCGAGCCGCGTCGGGGTGGCGTTAAAACAATTTATATCATCCCCTGCGGCTGCAGACTTTCCTCGTGAGCAACGTTGGAACGACACCAGAAGCTGGTCCTTAATTCATGGATTAGGTTTCCCACCCTGAACCCTAGTTCTTCTCCGTACCGTTTTGTCTACACCCCGCAATCCCCTCTGCGGTCACAAGGGCTCGTTTCGCCCTCAATCCCGTCGCGATTCGCCGCGACCTGTATTTTAATTTCATTTGCTCGACGAAATGAATAATTATTTAAATTCGCATTTGTCTTGTCGTCCACATCTGTCGCCGGCGCCGAACACTCCCGCGCGGCCGTGCGAAGCTTAAAATTCATCGTCACGACTGTGCGGCAGACGGAACGTACTGATTTTAAACAGATTATAATCGCGATTAGAATTTTAAATAGAGACGTTTTCGAGCCCCGGTCTAGCGATCTACACCATCGTCCATAAGTTTCTGGACAGTTCCTCACTTGGCATAAGTTTTCAAAGAAAGTCGCGAATCTAATCATGAATGTCACTTATGTTTCTGTACACAGAATATATTTAAGAAATTGTTTCTTTAATGTCCCACCAGTAATAATAGAAAAGCAATTCAATTTTCGTTTCATAAAATTTCTTTTAACAATCTTAAACACATTAGCTATTAATTTCTTCATCCTATTTGAAGTAATATTATTCTATTTATTACTTATTTCCGAGCTTTTTTATCTAAATTTCTATAAACGTCACCAAGATGACTTCCCCCTTAAATTTTTCAAATCATCGTTTCACGCGGTACTCGTAATCGTCTACCGGGAAGATGTAGAGCGCGTTTGAAAAAGCTGACGGCCCCCTGCGCGCCGCGGGAACAGCGAGACTCGCGCACAAAGAGTATTCTTAGAGGCTCGAGAGATTTAATGAAACGACGACTGTCACGCGCAGCATTAAAACGATAGACGTCATTTGAGTTTGAACAATCATTCGATAGCGCCGCGTCCGCGATTGGCGTAATTCTCCTTTTTCTCACCGTGTTTTGTTCGTTTCGAGGCACTCGTATCGTGGTCGAGCGCGATATTGATTTCCGGTCGAATTTTTATTCGCTTTCGCGGGGGCGGTTTTGTTTTACGAAAACGCCCCGGCGAGTTCTGTTTGTGTTTGTGATTGATAAAACGTAGTTAGAGGGAATTTATACCGCCGCGATATTTGCGGATAGTCGACGGCGTATCTTTTTTTCGACGTCGTGAAATATCTCTTTTGATGGACTGTTTTTAAAATTGAGTCGGATCGCGTCCGACTAGCGACGTGAATGGAAGAGTCATTATTTAAACTCGTTGCGAAAAAAGCCCAGGCTCGTTGAATGGGACGATCTCTAATCTGGCCGCGGAGGTGGGCAGAATTTTATTCCAATGATAGGCGACGAGTGAAAACAATGTGCGGTGATCTACTCGCGACGTTTATTCGATTTAACGGTCAATCAAACTTTTACTTGTTCCCTGGGAAATATAATTCAATTCTATCTCCCAAATTACAATTCGTTGTCGAGATGTGATGGATAGGAGGTTGTTTGTCTTTTGAATTCGAAATTTTATCTAGATAAAATATCTCTCTTAATGAACGCAACTGAAATTCGCTTACAGAGTTATTCCTTTTTTGGGTAAGAAACGTGGAATTACCTTTAATAGAAATGAATAAAATTGGAAATAGAAGTATATGTAGTTACCGTGGAGTTTTACTTCTGAATGAAATATTTAATATTTATTTTATATCTCGACTCCACTTTGGTAAGAATTGCCTATCGAATGGAGTTAGATCGCTCGCTTAACCGTTTCAAGCTTAAACGCTTCTAAGACTGACTAAACTAACTAGGAAGCCTAATTGCTGCCAAAGCTTACTATCAGCCGGAATCCTAATTGCTTTCCAGTTCTCCGATTAACCGACTTAACAGACTTCTAACCTCTGAACTTGTTGCCGTCGACAAAGTATTTCTGAAAGCATTGCGCGCTTCTATCTATTGTACTCTTACTCCACGCGCTCTTTTCTCGAAACAACGGCATTTCTTCTAGACGAGAAATTCTTTATCTGACGCTACTCTACTGACCGAGCCCTTGAGAACTTTAAAGAAATAATTATTGTCTTATCCTCTGAGAATCGTAAAGCAGATTCTAGCGGAGATGCAGTAAACCTTTATATCTTCTGTCAGATAAAGTAGACTAAGCGAGTACTAAACAATTTTAACTCAAAACCAACTAAAGTCCAACATTTCTGAACCTTGACAAAGTAGCTAGGTACATCTGGGTTGTCTCTGCAAAGGACATTTTCCGTTATCCTTTTTACCCTCCTCGAGACGCTAAAGTTTTCTTTTTGCAAAAATTTCTCAAATTTTCAGGAAATTCTCTCTTCCAGCGTGAATAATGAAAATTACATCGCATCTCCTTTTGAGTAAACTTTCCTCGTTGGTTAGCTCTCTCTTCATTAACAAACGAAAGTACTAGAAGTTTAGTGTACAGTATTTGACCAAGCAAAGGATGTTTCTAGTAAACATGATTTTGCAAATACTAATGAACGAAGGTACTTGAAAATTATTGGAGATATAAAGGAAAATGCCTTGCAGTTGGAATTATGTAAAATGCGATATGTTTACATTAAATATTCATAACTATTTTATTAGTTTCTGGAATTTTTCATTTCTTGTTATTCAAGCTATACTCGTACTCGTGCAGAATAATAATACGAGGGTACTTTCTTGTCACCAAGAGTCGGTAAACAATTCTCATCTTCAAAAATTACGCCCTGTTTTTGCTTAAAAAAATTCACCCAATTCGACAAGATACGCCCCAGATGACAAAGTTTGAAGCCGGTACATAATCCAGTTTTCACTTGATAATATTCATGCTTCAACATCCCTCTGAGAATCTCGTCGAAGGAACTCGGTGAAATTACTCCAAAATTACGGTCGAATCGAATATTGTTTACGAGCGATTCGTGACGGCCTCTTGAAAACTCCGTGGTCCATGAAAGGGACGACAAGATCACGAGAGCACAGATCCTCGAGTCGCCTATTAAACGAATCGTAAAGCTTCCTAGGCTCCAACCCCTCGCACGATTTATTCAATAACGATGAACCGACGGGACAGAGAATTCCTCTCACGACTTAAATGACTTCGACGATCCCCGACGTCGTCAGTTTTAACGCGACTCGCCAAGTTTTCCAACTTTCATCGAGCACGCTTTATGAAAAAAATCCGCGAGTCGGGAAAACGTCGGAATAGACGAGCACGGGTGGATCGCGAACGTCGCTATGCATAATTTTCCGTTAAATATTCATCGCCTCGTTAATATTTTCTTTTTCGTTTTTTGTTTAATGCGCGGAGCTATTATCTCTGTCCTTTTGCCTCCTACCCTTGCACCAACGCCTCTGGACGAGAGAGAGCAGAGGAGAATTGTCCATTAGGTTTAAAATTCAACGGGAACTACACGCTAAAAGATATTACAGTTCGTATTAAAACGCAAAATCCGCGCGTTTCCCGTTCGTTTAAAGATTCAAATCCGCTTGGTTCTGCCGGAAAACGCGACGTAGCGCAGAAAAAAACCGACGCTTTGTCCACCATCGCGACGATTTGTGTACTGTAAATGCTACAGAAAGTTGAGAGATTAGTTAGCAGTCGTGCGTTCCTTCCATCCTTATTTTTTATCGGTATAATCTGTCAAAGTATTCCATAATTAATTTTTTATTTTTTTCGTAAAGGTTTGAATCTTATTCAATATATTCTTATTACTGAAATTAAAGAAGAATATAAATATACAATTCCAATTACGATAGTTTCGAATGGTTTCATCTTCGATCAAAATATTGTTCGATGTAATAAGGTATGAAATTAACATCGAAATCAATGAAATGGTTCATTATTTGAAATAATTAAACAATAGGGAACGCTGCTCGATTTCTTAATATTTATGTTAGAAGAAGTTGACTGATTCTTGCACTTCAGCCTTTAAAATTCTCTCTAGTTCATATACTCCTACCACGAATTTCTTCCTCGATCGATTATCGTTAAATTAGTTTATTAAAAATGTTTTGTCTCTCCATAATTCTCGATAATCGATGTTTCACCGTATTCCCTTCGCGCGAGTTATCCAATACCAGAGAAGCGGACTTATTGGCAATGTACACAGGCGAAAGAAAGGAGCAACATAATGGCGAGCGTGATAAGCTCCCTGGTTTCTATAGGCTTTATCTCGTTCCCGTGTTTTCACGCGAAGAAAGGTTTCAGACGGGTCAATGGTTGTTCCGCGGATGCGACTGCTGCCCGTAAGAGATTCTGTAAAATTAATGACTAAACTGACGCCTCGTAGGCGTGTTATGCGCTAGCTAGATATCAACTATTCAAGGGCTATGATAGACGCGCGCCTAGAGAGAGGGTGGATAAGGACGACGCTTAAAAGGCGAGTGTATATTTCGCAGCATCCAGGCCAGATATCCCGGAGCAACGCGAGGTATCAGGTGCGCTATTGGCTTATCGAGAACTCCCTGTGCGGGTAAGTACTCATTATCACTAGACGGCCAACGCTTATAATTCATGGCCCGTGAAAGCTGTATTAGCGAAGGAGGTGCTAATTTTTAGCATGATACCTTTTAACCCACCTAACTTCAATGAATTAAACACGTATCTGCCACGAGATTTTATCGAATTCGGAAAATTACCAAAATTAAGGACAACACAGTCTACAAAGAACAGTATCTGGTATGGAAAACTTTAAACGCGATTTCCTCGTGATCAATGCTTCCTGCAGTCATGAATTACACTCCACCCGACACTGCTAAACGCTGCCAAGAGCGTTACCAGGTTAAAGTGGACCATCCCGTGCATCAAAGATCGCTAAGCTACTTATCAAAAGCCAGGATAAATTCATAAACTCTGTTCCTGGCAGCGACGATAGATTAGACGCGATGGATTAGACCAACACCAGGCTAGCAAATCGCGTCGGACACCGATATTAAATCATTCTCGATAGCTCGAGTGCGTCAACGTACACCGCCGACTATCGATAATCGGCTCGACATCTCGCCACGTAGCACGCGTTAAAAACGATCGTCCAAAGACGCGTTAACGCGTTCCTGGAAGACCATCGCCTCGAGATCGGCCAGCTGAAACCCTTGGTTAAGAACTGACGGGTGATAAAACGACCTCTTGGAAGTATATAGGGTAAGATATCCGTCGAGGGAAGACCATAGGTTGACCGGGCATGTCCTACATAGTACACGGAGCATCTTTCCACTTTCTGACCTATAAACCTTTTAATGGCGCCTGGTTACTCCGCAAAGACCGCGGACGGTACACAGCCTCCTGATATTTCGATCACGTGACGTGCATTTTTCTCACGCCTGGATTCACCCCGCAAATTGTCCGAAGCTCAACGGTAATGCTCGCCCCTCGTAAAGCTCCCAGCAGTCATCGCCAGAAAAGCGTGCGAGTGATTCAGAATTTAAGCATGAAATGCTTCTAGACCGGCGCGATTCTCGTGAATCCGGAAATCTATGGATTTCTCGATCGAGATGATATTACTTTTAGAAAGAGAAAATATCGGAACTCTGATTAACTCTAGCGCGACTTTTATGGAATCGTGTCAACCAAGAGTTCAATTGTATCTGATTGAGTTATAACGAAACGAAAGGTACTATTATTAGAAGAACAAGATTTCGTTTGAAAAAGGACTCGATATAGAGTATAGATGTCTTGAAAATATCCTGGCAGTACATATTGTAAGAACAAAAATTCGCACTTCACAATTTAGCGAGAAAGTAATCGATGTCATCCCTAGAACGTATTTCATTTCAGATTTCTAGAACGAATGTTCTGGTTCTGATCGATCACTCTGCAGTTACGATAAATTTTGATGCAATCAGACAATACCGCCGCTGCAACAATATTTCTGGGGCAAAAACTACCCCGTGGGAAACTGGCCATCTGGTCTTTCTTTCGGATACAATATGCTGCGAAAATTGTTACATCGTTGAGCAAGAGGAAATTTTTAGCCCGTCCAATCCAGTTTCATCGGATTACTGTCTTGCAATATCGAGTCCGCTCAACGAGCTGCACCAATACTTCTTTCACTCTGCTCCCGGTAATTGGATAAACTTGAAAATAACACGAAATGACGATAACGCCTGACTGAGAGCCAGTTCGGCGTTATCGTTCCGAGGTAACAAATAATGATGCTAGATTGGAAGTTCGATGGATCTCTACCGAAGTGCGTCGTTACCGAGCGCTTCTTCTCTCTATCAACGATCGAGTATGTACTTCTTTACAAAATAGAAGACTTTTCTTTTAACTTGTTTCATTGATTTGTATGCATAGACTGAGTTGCAACACGTGTCCGGAAACGTTCTGGATGTACTGAGGCATTTACTATGGGACGACTATAGTCCTTCGTTACAAGGTACTAGAAAAGGCACCTACAGTTCGAGCTTAGCGACCCCGGGGTGTCCTAGCGCAATAGATAGTAGCGGGCCCCATCAGACGTGTCCCAAAAATAAGACTAACGTAAATGTAAAAATTAAGGAGTTATGTAAGGCAAATTAATGCCAAGAAAAATAGAAACAATTGTATTGCGATATATGGATTCAGTGCAATAACAGAAGTGGCAGTTATGCACTTGATAAAAACCAAGCAAAGCTTTAAAACTCATCAATCAACTATTTGAAGGATTTATTGTTCCTGGCGAATTTCGGTTTCGTTAATCGCGTGCGGCCTGTATTTCAGTGGAGTGCATGAACGTCTCAGCAAAATTTCAGCACACAAGGATGCTAATTCGTAACAGCGGAAGATGAAGGTTCTAAATATTCCTTGTTGTGTCTTTTGTATCCGTCATGAATTAACATCGCCTACCAGGGGAGTTGTTTGCATATTATGCTGATCAGCGCTGCTGCTTCTTATCAAAAGGGGATCCCATCGTGTAGAATACACAGCCTAAACGAGATACATAAATTATGCAGCGTGCAAGGAACAGTTGCCGTTATAAAATGGAAGTTTGCCTCTCATAACCGTATCTGATAAGAAGCTCGTTTTATATGCAAATTTCCAACGAGCTAATGAACTCGGTCTATAATTTGTCGCGCGCCAGAGAGGAACGAAATTATCGGCAGATGGGAACGTGCGTAGGCTTTTCCTACGTTCTCAGATCTTACTTTCTTTTGTTCACTTAGACTTAGACGATTGCAGCGGAATACATACGGTCAGTCTTATAAATGTTCGTTTGATACTTTCAAAGAAATATTTCATTATTATTTTATTATTATTTAAATTAGAATGTTCAGGTTCGAAAGCTTCTCTTGTTTGACGCGTGTTTTTAAAAAATAGTTCACTTTATGCACTTTGCAAATTTCTGAAAAATTTCTTCGAACATTAAGGAACAATTGTCTCACTGGAAGTCGTTTCGAACTTCCTCCGGTACAAATTCAAAATTATTACCTGAATATTCAAATTGGGCGAAGTCTACCTTACCAAACTGTGCTCGCCAAAAAGTTTACGTCCCTAATATTCATCAGAGGAAGCGGTAGAACGTTATCAACTAAGAACATTTGAGCGTGTTTTTTCAATATCGATAAGTTTCGGAAGCGCAAACACAGCCTCCGCCGCAGAATTTAATAAAAGTATCGGTCCTCGATAATCGAACCGCGACCATTCGACTAACTTCCTTATCGAGTCGATGCGACGCTACGATTTTCTCTCGGTTGTCGTGGCTAAGAGCGCGGCGGATTATTAAAAACTTTCGCTATCTTTTACGTCCTCCATCCTCGGTTTCGTTCCTACCTTACCTCACCTCTCACTCGGGGTGAAACTTGTTTAACTTAAGCTGTATGATTCCATACGTCGATTCTACGGCAAGGCAAGTCAAACACAGTTTGGTCGGAAAGTTTACCACGGGCCCTCCTTTCCCGCGAAAAAATACTTTCAGACCCGGACTCCAACTTTCAGCTATTTGTTTCACTTTGCTTTCACCGCGGGCATCGAATGGAGGGAGTGGTCGAGGGTCCAACTTCTTTTTTTCTCAAGGAACATTCCCAGAAACTGGGGTAAATGAAATGATGGGCACGAGCGGGAAGAAGTTCGACGATCCATCTTCGGATATTTCTCGCGAAAGCACATTTCACCTGTAGTTTCATTCATAATCAACTTTTATGTGATGCGTTCGCTGTATACCAAGTTGACACGGAGTTAACCGACAAATTGAATAACTATAGAACACATATCTTATATAAAATTACGAAAGATCTTACTTATTCAAAGGTAAATTTAAAATTTGTATTTCAAATACAATAATTGCAAGTCTGATGGAGACTTCAATATATGCTCGTGTCAAAATGTTCAAATAATTTTCTAAAAGTAGGTCTGCATTACAAAAGTTGCACGAGAATTAATTTCTGCCACGAGTTGCCGGATGGCTACGTATTACGACATTGTCTAAGCTGTAAAAGACGAGGAAAGGTCATAAAGTGCACGCATTTTACGAGAACATCGTCGCAAAGAAGACACGCAAGTACGAGATCCTCGCCTTTCATACGTCTTAGGGACTTCGTTATTTCGTGTCCTTCATCCATATCTCACGGCATCGGCTTACCTTTTACCTTTTATGCGCGCGAAAGAAGATGATCCGCTTCTGTCCCGAGCGTGCAGGACAAAGGAATCGAATGCACATGCTCGAGGAAAAGGGGAGTGGTCCGATGTTTCGCACTTTGTCGCAAATGCACTGGTCAGCGTGCATACAATGCACGGTTCGACGGATGCATACCGGAGAATTATTGTTTCCCGTATTCTTTTTCCTTCTGTCCAAGAAGGTGCATGTGCACGCTTCCGTTGTCAGCTGCTATTCAAAGCCATCAAAGGGTCCCTCCGTTGAACATGAAGGAATTTTCAAACATTTTACAAATTTTGTAAAATTGTAGAGCGACAAGTTCGGATTTGTATAATTTTTAGAAATATTGAAATATCACGCTTCTGTTGCTAGCTGCTGCTATTCGAAGCCAGCAAAGGGTCTCTTTGAATATAAAGAAATTTTCAAACATTTCTCAAATTTTGTAGATCGTTTCTAAAAATATTTCTTGCTCCATTGGTTTGCGGGGTTTAACATCGTGTATTGTTGGGATGAAATCTTCATGGTTGGAGAAGTTTAAAGTTGTCCACCTCGATCAAGCTTTTCCTATTTGAAATCATCATGGTTGGAGAAGTTTAAGGTACGACCAGTATTCTTGCAACCTAGATAAAAATACAAATATTTTCTACTTCTTCGTTAGAAATACTACAATGTAATCGAGTGTTCACAGTTGTCCACCTCGATCAAGCTTCTCCTATTTCTCCCAGCGGTCGGAGGATTATTCTACTACCTCAGGCGAATTTCCACACCGAATAATTCTCTACGCAGAATTCCCTATCGGTCATGTAAGGTTACGCGTCGAATCGTCGGGTCTTTAAAATTGCACGAAGGTGCGCATCCTAATATGAGCGATTTTGCATATGACCTAGTGACGCCTGACAAAGTTCGCAATATTATTCGATAGGATCGCGGAAATCGGAATCTGGTACTTGCGATAGGAGAGTAGGCGGTGCTCGTATGTCGAGCACGTAGAAATTCGTGCCTTCCGGTTCCTTATCGCTGCGTCGAGAGGCTCTTGGCGAGATGCGCCTCGAAGGAGGCTCGCCCCCGTCCTTTTGTTTCTTCTTCCTTGCGCAACCTCGATATAAACAATGACCGACAGACAGTTCCCTCTGTCTTTGGCCGTGGAACGGTGATGTATCCTGAAATAATTGTTGGGATTGTCTAGTATCGCGATTGGAAAATGGAACGCGTGTCACGATGCTCCTATTCGATCTTCCTTTATCCGTATACCCGTTACAAATAACGTGACACGAGCCGAAGGAATTGAAAACGGTATCGATAGCGTGGGTGTCGTCGTGGATTTCGACAGCTACTCCAACCCTTCTCATTGGAACGTCGAGTCATCGTCAAAATATACTTGGATGAACATGATATCGGTGATGTGCACAGAAGTCATTTTTATTTTGCGAGAGAAAACACTTTCCTATAAAATCATAATTTAAAATAACTTTGCAACGTACTTTAATGATAGGACGTGCTAACTTTGAGCTTCAGTATGATGAAATATTGTCTCAGAAAAAGATTCAATTACATTCGAATGTAAAAATCACAGCGAACAGGTGCGGAAAATTTGTACGAATGTAAATTTTTCGAGTAAAAAGAGACATGAAAAATTACATTACGTTACAATTACATACTTTTCTCGGATGTTTTAATTTTCTAATTCAGTCGAAAGATAAGTACGAGCGGCTCGAGTATATTCCACGAGACGAAACATGTCGTAATTAATTTTTCCCCTCGGATACAACGTTGCAGACGAGATCAAAATGTAAATTTTTTTCAAGAAGCACGTTATCCACGGAGAGTATCTCTTCGCTGAAGGGATAGAACGAACGACAGGGTTTACATTTATCTCGAAGACTGCGCGGGAGCGGGAAAGTTAATACCATTAGCCGTTAAAAAGGATAGGGACGGTCTAATTAAAACGATTCGAATTTCCGCGAGGCGGAAAAGTCCTAAGCGATATTTCAAACGTTTTTGACCGTCTCTAATTTTTAATCCGTTCCTGTTCCTTCCTCCATAACCGTGATCCTACTCCTTCTTTCCGAAGTACCTTCAACGATCTGCTTTACTTTCGAAAACTCATGGTACCGTGGCGCTGAAAATGTTAGCTGTACACTTACGTTCCCCATTTCCGCGCCAGATGCGAGATACCATTCGTTACTCGTTTTTATGCGCCCAGAAGAATGTGAAAAAAACGAGTAATTCATCTTCAAGCCAGAATTTGCGTAACTCGCGTAAAGTGATCCACATTTTAACAGTCGATCGTATTAAAAGCCATTATATAAATTCTAAAATGAATAAATCTCAACTGCAATAAACGGGCTACGAATGTTAAATCACGTCTCTCAGGAGTATTGAAATCTGAGCAGCTTTCGTAACGCGGTAAGCGTGCCTGCGAACGCGGGAATGAGACTGAAAAATAAATGAATTCCAGTAGTCCGCGCGTAATTAAAAGATCGCCTTACAGGTGTAATCATTAATCGAGTCCTTACGGAATACAACCCGCTTTGTCCGACTTTCGTCGGCGATTAATTGAAACACGGAGAACCGAGCAAGTAGGACAATTCCTTTGCGTCTCTCGCACTTCATCGGTTTCAGACGTTAACAAAAAGCAGAACAGCAGCTTCGTAACGGCAGTTTACTTAATTAAGCCCGGAACAACTTCGTCCTTTGGCTTTAATTTCGTCCGAGACGGCGAACAAAGTACGGAGGAGGGCAACGGGGGCTACCCTCCCTTGGAAACGTTCATTTCTTGGATCGGTGCGGTCAAGCGAATCGCTCTTAGCGAGTTCCAGCCGCAAACGTCATTGGGGGAAGTTCCCCGCACGAACAGCGTGTGCATCGTTAACAAGGATACCCCGATCCAAGTTAGCTCGTGAAACGCCAGTTAACTGCGTGTTTCATTAAGTTCGTCTTCATTCGTCCGCTTAATGGACCTAGGAGCCACGATTCGACGTCGTAGGGCTTGGAAATCACTTGGACATTTAAAGTTAGGCTTGCGTCGTTCCTCTAGATATGCCCTTGTAGGGGTAGTCGCCTCTTCTAGGTGAATCACCAATTGCTAGGTACGTGAAAGGCTCATATACAGCTTGCATTAGAACATTTCACAGATCCATCTACAAAAACATTTACCTAATCGTCTCTAAAACTGAACGAGCCATTCAAATTATCCTGTCTTAAATGCTACACTCCGTACAACGCTGACTGTCGTTAGCCTAAACTCCAATGTTGTACTTGAACGTTTTTCCCATAGCTATTCCTTGACGGGGTGAAATTAAACGAACTTATCATCCAGCCGCAATAATCAGGCGTCGTTAATTACGCGCAGGCTATCTTCGCCGTAAGAGATAGAGGAAGCAAGACGGAACTGAATTGTCAACGAAGAGGGATGGAACGACAGAGACGAAGAGATAAGTCCTCCCGCGCTCGTGCTCTCACGAGGAAGGGTTAACGACAAAAAGGGGGACGGAGCAAAGAAAACAGCGAAGGAGAAGACGAAAAGAGATGAGAAGCCGCAAGCTTGCAGCGTTCGCGTCTCTGTAGACGTTTGTTACCTCGAAGGCATACACGAAGAGGAGTATTTAGTAGAGGGTTGGGTTGCAGAGGGCGTCTTAATCTTGCCGGCGAATTTATGGCCGAGTTGTTTAAGGGATGTTTAGTTGCGCTTAATCTGTAACTGCTGCACTTAGCTACACTAGTCTCGCGAACCTGCCACTGAGCGCCTCTTTCGCTCCATCCTTTGTTTCCCTCAGTCATTTACCTTCCACCCCCTCGCCCCTCGAGCCATACCTTCTTCTTCAGGACGTATTCCTTTCGTTCTCAGCTCTTTCTTTCCCAGGACACCTGTTCGAGAACGATGGCTCTTCGACAGGTAACTCTCCAACGAACATTTTCTACAATTATTTTTAATTCAAATAATTATGGAATCTTCATTTGGCATAAATGCATAAACATCTGCACTCTAATTATGAATTAAGAATCGAAATGATTCATAATGAGTTATTTATAATGCAAGGAAAAATTCAAATTAGTCCGAACGAGGGTAGTAGGGACTATTTTCATTACAACAAGAAAATTGTATCGTTTTCATAAATCACCCTCAAAGACCTAATGCAAATGTTATCCACTCCCAGTGTCTCGTTCTCATTTATCATTTCTTCGCCATCTTTATTAATATCGCATCTTCCTATCTACATTCGCGGCGTGTAGCCTTATCTGTTCGTTCATTCGTTCCATCTCTATTCGTCCCTGTCGCTGACAATACAATCCCCGTCCTGGTGCCTCTATCTCTTTCCGCCAGAACAAAGATAGAGCCTGGCCGTAACTAACGATGCCTGATTATTGCGGCCAGAAGATAAACTCGCTTAATTCCACCCCCAGGCCTAGTTATGTCCCGCGCAGGTAGTCCCGTTTACGTGGCCGGAAGCTGAGGCAATCCGTGCGTTCGCATTGCTGGCTCAAACCGCGCCGCGCCTTCGACGATTCGTGCAGTTTCCACTTAATGAAACAGCGGGTTGTTTCTTTGCGTAAATTTACGACGGGGGAAACGATGCGCGAAATAAAAGCCGCCATCCGTCCCAACGGAGAGAAACGCCCTAGTAAATCGAAGGCGTCCATGGCTTCTCTCGAATATTTATTTTATCCAGAAACTTCGAGCGAACTGTAATGGATTTTTATGGAATTCGGGTCACTTCGTATGGGAGTCGACTAGAATTACTTCGTTAGAATCGAGTATTAAATGTAGAAATTAATTCTGTGCCTTTACATTCAATGATAACTGTGGTTTAAATTAACATATTTACTCGTCACTTTGTTGTGTTAAATTACAAACCTTTTAAGTTCTCAACTGAACTGTATTGTAATGAATACTGTATACATAAACTGTTTCAGTCTGATAGGCATTGCAATGTAATTATTATATACGAAGTTCGTATATATTTCGTATATACGAAATTACGAAGTAATTTCCTCGTCTAATAATTCTTATGTACACTTACTTGTAATCTGTTAGTAGAATGTTAATTATCTGGATTCACGTTTAATTATTCATAACGTTAGTTTAAACAAAAATATTTATCCGCCAGTTTGTTAAATATGAAAGTATCAACTTTCACAGAAACGTGTAACTGAGAAAAGATTAAAAACTGTATGGTTTTTCTTGATAAATAAATAGTAAATTTACTTTAGAAAGGTACCGAATTATTTTCTACTGTGCAACTACATCCTTTTCTATGGAATATAATTTTAGTGTTTTTCCGCGAGAGATAAACAAACTTGTTAAGAGGAGAAAATATTTATTTACCAACGTCAACTATGGATTATTCTTCTCTCTTCGTTTTTAACTAACCACCATGTTGAAATCCTATTCCTTTAATCGAGTTTCGACGTACCGTTGCTCGAATATCCCTTCGCAATTATATTACGTCTAGCTACACGTTCCCAGTCGGTAATGGGACATCGATATGCTCGAGTCGATTCTCAATTATTTCGTTTCTACCGAATTGTTTCTCCAGGGATACAGCGAACTCCTGAATTCAATAAGGAAACCGACGATACAAAAGACGAGGAAAAACGGAGCTGGTCTCTTTTCACCCGTCTAGCGTGCATCGATTTTCCTTCGAAGCGCATTAAAGGCATTCGAATATACTTTCCACGCCGATGAGTGGCCACCCGAGGTGATGGCCTATTGAAAGCAGCTCTCGGCAAAGTATGGTAAAGTGCTCCGTCAGATCACTGCAAGTAAACTCCGCGAGGGACGTTTAATTAAACAACTTTGCGAAATTTCGAGAACGAAATTATCTACACTTCCTTTCTTCGATCGGGATTCAATTTCTGTATTTTTGTTTAATATGAACGCAAAGTGCGACACGAGTTGGGTAAACAAACGTATAAGATTTTTCACTTAATAAAGAAATATTCAACTCGACTGCGTTTCCTACGTTCCTCTTCAAATCTGCGTATCTTGTTATATTCCTGCGTATAAAATCGAACTCCTACCCCTCGTTAATCGAAATCCATAAGCAAATAAATGAAGAAACGTAGATAAACGCAAAGCGTAATCAATTTCCTGCTGGAAACTCAACGAAGATTAATGTTCCACGTTCGCTGGACACCGCGGTTCATCGAATATCGAAGCTCGAGGCAAGCGCTCATAAGTCGCACGAATAACTCCGAGGAAAATTGAAAAATAATTCGTTCCCGTCGGGTCGTTAACGATTTCCATCGGGCTCGTCACGAATTGCGTTACAAGACGACAGTACGATTGGCTGGCGGAAGAAGCGGGCGATAATCAAAAATCGATTCGCGAAGGGAATACGAGAAAGACGCCCTGGCAGCCGTGCGAGACTTCGAGTGCCAATCACCTGTCATCCTAGCCAGCATCTTCGTTTCCTGTTTTTGACACAGTTCCATTTCAACGGTCGCGTCGCGTTACGCATCGTTTAATACAACGTGAGACCGAATTGAGCCGAGCTCGATCATAAATACGAGATCCCAACGTTCGATTCGTGCTTGCCCTCAAATAAGACGACGTATGGTAAGTCGATTCGAGTCATATGCATTTATTATACGTTTCGATCCCTTTAAGGGGCTTTTAATAGACATAGAGCTACGAATATTTATAGGACTGACTGTAGTTTTTAGTTTGGATTGTATTAATTTAAGGACGATAATGATAAGCATGACAAAATTCAAATAAACCAAGACGTACAAAAATTGTTATCGCGCGTAATGAAATTACATATGTACATGAAAGGCGTAATTCCATTGAAATATGGAACTAAAAAGAAAAGAAGAAAAAAACATGAAATAAAATTAATTGAAAACACGATTTCTACTTTCGAGCTGGAATTTTTTCGACAGCTACAATGACGATAAATAGACGAACTGGGTCAAGAACGTAGAGGCTGTCCCAGTCTCATCGAAACGTAAAACATCATCGCTGTTGAATCGCACTGCACACCGTGAATAGGGTGTATTCGAGAATGGTGAGAGATCACTGCGATAGCTATCACCCTAAGTACGGTCTTCATCCGACGTAGAGGTATTACCCAGTGATTTGTCGTGCTCGCTTTGAGTCGCGTCCTTTTCCTACCCTTATTCTCCCCTACGCATCACATTCTCGAAATCTTTTTCTCCGCGTTCTGCAGACCTACTGTAGAATCCAATTCACACTCAAAATGTCTTGATATTTTATCACCGTCTCCTATTTTGCGTAACTGGCTTGCATTTACTAAATACATAGATTGAACATTTGCCTCGTTTGTTTCGTCAACTGTTCTGTCACGAAAAAGGTGGAGACAGGTACTTTCCGAGAGCAATTTAAAAAAGTTGATAAATTTTACAAAAGTTTTTATATTCTGCGAGAAGTTTCTACAGAAAGATTCTGCAGCTTATAGAAACTTTCTCCAATTTATTGATTTCTCTAAATTGCTTTTAAGAAGAATGCTTTCCAGCTTGTCAGTTTCTTTAAATGGTGAATCTGAATTCTTTCTTGTTCATGTAGCTTTATGTAGTTAAATTGTTATAGTTTTGTTTAGTATCTATATATTGAACGTACCTACATACGTTTCTTCGCTCGCTCAAAATAAGCAATTATTTTCCTAAAGTTGTATTCGTTTTCGCGAGACCTATCTAAAAATGTAAAACGTGAGAGGGAATTCTTAACAGAAAAAAAAAAAATGAAAGGTACGCCGTATAGGTCCCAGAAGAGGTATCCCATTTGTCACGTGAAAGATTTCAATAAACCCTAACATATCAAAAGAGACTCGCGTTGTTATCCCACAAGTTCTCGGAGAAAATAGCTGGCAACACTTTACGCGAACAACTCCGTATAAAATATACAGTTTTATTATTCCGTTCTCGATACAAACTCGGAACAGCGTTGTTTTAACTCCGCCCTACCGAAACCCCAATTGAAAGTGGAAAAGTTCTCCAAGCTTTCGCAAGGGAGGAGGTTAAATAAACGCACGTGCTACGTGGTAAAATGCGTTACACTCCGTTACAGTAAAACATCGCGCAATGTTGGTATCCGATGCCTGGACCGACCATTACCACGAATTCATCGAACTTTCCAAAGTTTCTTCTTCGACTTCTTCGTGGTTCGATTCAAAGCGAGAACTTCGTTCATGTAAAAACCGTCGATCGATTTTTCTCGCTCGCGTTAAGTGTTGCCTTATCCTCGTCCTCGATGGACTCTTTCCTTTTCCTCGTTTTTCTCCCACATTTACGCCATTGAGGAGGTGGCGGGGGCGAGAACGTCGAAAAACTCCCTTCTGTTAACATTTTTGTGAGTGGAGTACATATCGCGAAGAGAATTTTTCTAGACTTGAAACTGAACTACCACTGCACTGTATGATTGATATTAAATGTTCCACGACTGATCAAATGATTGATTCTTTAATTCCAATTCGACGTTACATATTAATCCTTTTTTTTTCTTTTCTTAAATCCTCATAAGAAATTGCTCCCATGTTTTAAGTAACATTCACCAAACAAATCGAAGCGATTCATTCGCGTTTCCAGAACGTGAAATCGTAAATTGCTCCCAAGCAGGATCAACGTTAATTGGACATTTTTCGTCCATGTTTGAAAGCACTCGATGTCCTAAATACCGCAACCAGCTTCTTTCTCCTTTTTTCCGTGGCTGTTCGGCTGGTCTCGGTCTCGGTCTCTCGGTCTCGGTCTCTCGGTCTCGGTCTCTCGGTCTCGGTCTCTCGGTCTCGGTCTCTCGGTCTCGGTCTCTCGGTCTCGGTCTCGGTCTCGGTCTCTCGGTCTCGGTCTCGGTCTCGAACAAGTGTGAGCCACCGGTGGTTCGCGCCGCCCGATGGGACATCATATAACCTCTCAGGCAAGACGCACTATTACAGTGGCTCACAGGTACACGTACTTCGCGATGACCTCGTGCAGTACAGATAGACAGACCCGCACCGAAAATTCAGCCGTGCCGAG
>NC_071979.1:8721374-8781207 GCF_026283585.1 Hylaeus volcanicus
GTTACACGTACTTCGCGATGACCTCGTGCAGTACAGATAGACAGACCCGCGCCGAAAATTCAGCCGTGCCGAGGTGAAAAAGTGTGAGCCACCGGTGGTACACGCCGCCCGGCGTGGTCTCGGTCTCTCGGTCTCGGTCTCTCGGTCTCGGTCTCTCGGTCTCTCGGTCTCGGTCTCGGTCTCTCGGTCTCGGTCTCGGTCTCTCGGTCTCTCGGTCTCGGTCTCTCTCTCTCTCTGGCTCGACGTGTTTATCGAGAATTTAGGAGCGCGGCACAGGAACACGGCGTATTATGCTACCTTGAGCCGCACTTTGAAATCCTTGGATCAGCGCATGCACCGCGAACATCTCGCGGCACAAGCGAACAAAGCAGTGGGCGCTTTCGAGGGAAGTAAGGCGAAGGAAAAAAAGCGCAAAGGCGCGGGAGGGGTAAAGGGAGGAGGTAACCGAAGGCAAAGGAGCGCGACAAATCAACGAGTAATACCCAGCGCCGATTTTCCGTGATAAAAGTAACGAGGAGGAACGTTCGCTTTAACCGAAAGGGAAACTACTTTGTACGTTTCGGTGAGAATGAAATTGCTCCGCTCGCCGCGCCACTCGTGATATTTTCCTGCTCGGAAAAACGGCGACCTATCATTTGAAATTCGTTGTTTATTTATTTGTTGGCAAATATACCGATGAAGCTCACTTTGGGAAAGTTGGATGTGTAAGCATTTATTTCTAGCAGCGCAACGTGGTCAAATAATTTATTTAGTCATCGTCGTTCGGACGTGGTCTTCTTGAAGAACGTTTGCGTTAATATCATTTCATCACCGTTTCATAGAAGAATAAAATACGAGTCGTAAGTAAAGCCGTTACTGTATGCGTTACAGCTCATTAATGTATGCAAATAAAAACAGAAGTATACAGGGTACTGTGTTAATCACGTAACTAACAACTTTAATTAGCTTCGTGAGTAATCGCTATTTCATTCCCTCCAAGAATTATTATTTTCGTTTGTTTTTCATGATTCATGGCTCATTGTAACAAACTCGTTGGCCGTCTTGTAGATAAATTATTACTCTGCAGCTCCAGTCCGGGGAATGTGGTGGTTGCTCGTGAAGTGAACTTCTCGCATCTTTAAGAATTTATTTCGCGAAAACGGAAGAGAGGTGCCCGTAGCTACTTTCTCAAGTTGTTCTGGATGTCCTCTATCTCGTAAAAAATTAATCAAAAACTCGGACCATGGTTTACGACGTGCCTTCGTTAGGTCTATTCAATGACAGAAAAATAAATATAATAAAAACTGTAACAACAGCAACTTTTGCAAGCCCATTTATTCTTCACCTCGATTCAACGACTTTCCATCCATCTACCTCGTAAAATTTTTCCCAAAATTACCTTGTCTTTATCATACGTGAAAACGTAGTACTAACGACTCAGGCGTTATTAATATAAAAATGAAAATATTTTTGAAAATATTCTACAGGACAGGTACAGACAGTATGGCCAGCGCTTTTAATTACAGATGGAAGAAAAACTCCATCAACGAGTGAAAATGAAATAAGTTGAAACGAAACCTGCAGCGCCGAAGAAAGTTTAATTTAATTTCTCGAGTTTACTTCCTTCGAAACAGTTCAATTTCGAATCGTATTACTTTTCTTTCCGGGCACCTACGTAATCTATATCTCGACACAATAAATCTAGGAAAACTTCGACATGGTCTCCGAGACATACGTTGTACTGTATCGCATACAGGGTGTTCATAAAGTTAATAACATTTTTATAACTATACACAAGTACGTAATTCAAGTGGCCAATGCACATGTTAATGTGCTCTAAAAAATATATAAAATATAAGATATAAAAATATAATAAATATAAAACTGTAACAACAGCAACTTTTGCAAGCCCATTTATTCTTCACCTCGATTCAACGATGTTCATCCATCTACCTCGTAAAATAATATAATAATATAATAATAATATAAAAACATATAAAAAATATAAGAGAAGACGTATCCTTGAATTTTACAAAGAAGAAAGCTTTCATTTACTCCGTTCTTAATTCCTTAATCCTAGTAACAAAAAGGTTGCCACTATCTCGCTATTTTATTGAGCAGCGAAAAGGTCAACGCGAAGTGGTCACCCCTAGAAAAAAAAAAAACAACGATAAGAGGGTGGAACACAATAAGATCGTGGAATCCCTGGCGGCGTTGTTAAGTAAACGTCGGACTTGAAACAAACTTTGGAGACACGGTGGATTTAAGCCAGCCCAGCGACAAAGGGGAGGCCAGCTTCCGAGTTGCATCAATATTTTTTTCTCCTCGGTTATAATAACCGCCTAGTTAGCCAGCTCTCCAACGGAGAACAATACCGAAGGCGGCAGTTTATGCACCGACGACACTTTTATTCTCCAGCTAAAGGGTTCGTATCCGCGCGGTTGGGTCGAGCGATGAACGCGGTTCATTGTACCTCGAGGAAAACCGCTGCACGACCTTAAGAAAAGGCGTGCAGGGAACGATCTAGATACCGTGATGAGCCTCGACGCCTACGGGCGTCCGCGTGCTCGACGTAATCTTAAATTGCGTATCTGGGGTCTCGATCAGGAAACCCCGCGGTACATCGCCTACCGATTCGATTGAACAATCTGATGAGAGGTTCCGGGGCTTCCGAAGAAGTTAATTAAGCGTCTCGTGTTTATTTATTTGCTTGTTTGATAGCTTGAGGATTAATATTAGGAAACATATTAATTCGTATTACCAAGAAGCGCAATAAATTACCACGACTGGAATTGATCCTCAACCAATATTTCCCTCGCGCGTCGTTCCTGGTGTATCGAATAAAGGGATCCCAGGCGTGTTAGCAAAGTCAACCGTGGTAACGAAACAAAATACCAGTCCGAATTGGAACAAACTCGTTCTCCGATAGAACGGGGACAGACGGAAACAAGACAGACCGAAACGAAGTACACACCGTTTGATCGGATGATCCTAACGAATCTTGGTAAAAACGTCGAACGAGGCCGTGCAACAGCGACTGCCGGGCTCGTTACAAACTGGCTAAGGATTGACAATTAGGGTCGATCTGTTTTTGCAGATAGCGGCCCGCTCAGCGAACCAAGTTCACCAAACCAGAGGACAGGAGAGATAGAGAGATGGAGGGGGTGGAGATAGAGGGTGAAAGCTTTGGGTCGGGTTGATTTAAGCCCTGCAGGAGGTGGTAGAAATCTTTGATAAGGCACGGCTAGCGCGAACGCTGATTGGTCGCCCCAGGCCTCGCGTCACCGTTCAAACAATGCGCTCCGTGCTAACAATGCAATCCCGACCGAGATAAAGATATATAGAACCCGTGCAACCTATATCTGCGGGCCCGACTACATCGTAGCTGCGATCTCCTTACATCTCGGATACGCGAATCTCCCTCCGCCTCTCTCTGTCTTTCCTCAAAGGCTCGTGGATCCGTGTCGCGAAACAGGGCCAACGCAAGACGCTTTGCTCAAACTATGTTATCTCTCTGAATCCTCGCGAACTGTTGCGGACTTTTTGGCTTTCTTTGCGCGCGATTCCGATGGAACTCCGTTCGTTCGATCGAACGAATCGAGACACGGATTCCACCGAACGAATCAGAAGTTTTGCGGACCTCTATCTCGTCGCTGTTTTCGCGGATAAATGGTTCGTTTGTTCATCTTCTTATCGCGGGGCACTTTATTTGGACTGGCCAGGAGAAGTTGAAAATGATCGAACGCTGCTACGATGATCGTAATACAGCCTCTTGGCCATGTAAGTGCGATGTACAATATGCAGAACATGATAATATTTCATTTTCCTATTCTGTTTTTATCAAAAAAAATTTAGAAAGACCAAACATTTATTTCTAGATGATGGATATTTCTAAATATGTTGAGATTAGGCTTCTCAAGAAGGTACAAAATAAAACGAATATAATTTGTTATAAATCGATAACTCTGTCCACACTTTCGTCCATTATGTAAATAAAAATTGAAGAAATCGGTAAATAAAAAACGAAAAATTCTAAAAATTGATCCAGGTTTGTAAAATTCTGAATAGAACCAAGTAGATGTCATCTATAAACATAACACTAATGGCTAATCATAGTGTTCCCGAAGACATGATTCGTAATAAGCAACTGTACCAAAAAGAAACTTCCCCTAGCATCCTCTATAAACTAACAAATAGAACTCGTTGAAAGTCGAAACAATATTTGTGGGAGTTGTTGCAGGCCAGATGGAAAAATATACCATGGAAAGACTGGAGGACATCATATTGGAAAAGTTACATGAAAATGAGAATGTCGAAGCTATGGAGAATAGTAATCAAAAAGAAAGGACACCGTCGAAAAGGATGCTAGGCAATAAATCACATACCACTTGTGTCGCGTTTCGTCTTTACTTTTTTTACAACATCGAAATTTACAAATTTCGTTTTGTTCCTGAACTCTTGAACTGACAATACTGTAAAATTCCAACCACCGCTGTCTGCTTGTAAAGCAAATATCGCGCGAAACTTTCTCTGGGAATCGTAACCTACATGTATCCTGACTCCTTCCACGTCCTGGCTTTTCAGATTTGAATCATTCGTCGCAGTGCAGTCCTCCGAATCTTCCCATATTATCCTAAGACCTGGTCCGGAACCCTTAAAAACCAAGAGGATCCTTGAAGATGCAGTTTCAAATGTCAAGTGCACAGTCGAGACACTCGTGTACAATTTGTACGAGTCACAAAATAGTTTGTTAATCTTAAATTGTTGAAAAATACCCGTCTGCTGCATTTTTATTATGCACACTTCGAACTCAAACGTTGACGTTCGTGTTCAATTTGTACGAGTCACAAAATTGTTTGTTAATCTTAAATTGTTAGAAGATACCAGTCTATTGCATTTTTATCGTGCACAGTTAAAACACGAATGCTTCGAAGATAAAGAAAATTATGTAATAATGATAGTGTAATGACAATCGGGTAATTGGGGCTTACTCCACGCTATTCGTGCTAGTATAGACATTTATTTTATCGAGTCTGAATACTTGGGTCGATCACAGGACTGCCATACGCCGCCCCTTGCAGTGCTCCAGCCATCTTATCAGAATTTTCAGAATCAATATTTCAAAGCTTGCGGTACGTTGCCATATAATTTCGCGTGCGTGTCACCGTGCAATGAGGCGAGCGATGCAAGTCGACCTCCCGGTTCGCTCGAAAAAACCGAGCTGCGTTTTTTTGAGGAAATTGAAGCTTAACTCGAGTAACGATCGAAAGGAAAACGGGGAAAACCGGAATTCATTTCGGCGAAACACACTCGCGAGGAAAAATTGCGCCCGTTAACCCTGGTGACGTTCATCGATCCGAAATTCAATTACGGTGTGCGCAACATTCGATATTTTCGCAGGACAGGATAACTCTTCGCGGTGGTATCCATGCAAACCCGCCAATTAATTAATAAATATTTTTGTGGAGCAACAATATCTCTGTGGACATAATGATTATTCGTTATCGTGTATTTCGAGTGAATAAACTACTTTATATATGTTTATACTGCGCTCGTGTATATGTGTATACATAAACTAGTATATTTGTTTAATAATTCGAATAAGCTTGTAATAATTCCGCCTACAATCAATTAAGAAATTATTTATCCTTCATGCCATAGTCAACATTTGTTATTTATATGCGAATTTCGCCCGCAACAGTTGTTCTTTGATCCAGAGTTCAAGCAACCACGCGATACTACCTGCGTTGATTATCGTTCCGACTAATTTTCTAAACAACAAACACCGTCGATTAATTATTTCGTCGATAACTACCCCCGAGGCGCGCAACGCGGATCGTTTTGGATGATCGCGAGCAGCCAGAGGCCATCAATTAATGTGAAAATAATACAAACCCAAGTGCACGCATGGCTTGCATTATTACCAGATGCCCGAGAGCGACCGTAATCCGCGCTTAACTCTCGCTATCTCGTCTTTAACGTCACGTCCAACAGTCGCTTCGTCAACGAACGTTCGGCAAATTGGTGATGTAATTACGAGTCCCTGCTTGGTCAACAGGCTTACCTGCCCGTTGGAATTGCTCGTAATGACCGATCGGACGTACACCCCAGCAACTATCGTGGATTCCCTGCACTCGATACGTGCACACTCTTGCGCAAGTGCGCACGAATAGTGTCCCATACGAGCACTAGGAAATATGTACAACTGTACATGTTGTACTAAAATTGATAGTTCAAATTTTCGGTATGTAAATGTTTAAAAAAAAAAAAAAGTAATTGATAGGTTCACCACTATTAATGATGGTCTCTACGGGTTGATATACCCTGAATGACGTTAATTATCGAGTCATTCCAACTAACTTCCGCGTGTGTTTGGACCATCTGTTTCAGAGCACCCTGTACAACGTCAACGCGCGGTCGTGTATCCCGGTGCATACGTCCCGATGACGATTCAGAGCGCGGACTGCATTTCCACAGAAGTAATGCGGCGAAGGGAGGGGCTGAACCGTTGGCGCAGAGCGAAGGGAGGCAACGCGAAGAGGGAACAGAAGGATGGAGATGAGTTTGAATTTGGCCCGCGCCTCGTTAATTTTTCGCCCCGTGTCACTGCATTGTTTGCCCGGGAAAAAGAGTGTTTATTGCCCGCAGCTCGAGACGAAAGCCAACGAGTTGCCTCTACGTGTTTCCTCGGTGCGCGTGTGCACGCGACCGTGCCAGCCACCTACACAATCGCGGCCACCTCGAGCATTCTCGTTTTAATGATTTCGATCTAACAAGGCCGTCTAAGTCGCGAGCGAGACCGGTTTCGCTCGGGGATCCTGCGAAAATACCCGTGCCACTGTCCGTGTTCGACGAACGAGATATGCGTTCGATGAAAAAGGGGTTGTTGAGCGGGAGGAAAAAAGGGAGGGTCGCGGGGTCACAGGGAGGAGGGGTTGCAGACAGCGATGTACAATTTCAACGTGCTCGTAGCCCCATTAAAACGGTAAGAACCGACCGCCGAGTGCTCTGATACTCGAGCAAAAAATTGATCCTGTTTTCATCGATCGCTCGTTGTGAAAGTGGTATCGGTTCGGGTTCGAAAAAAATAGAGTTTGCACAGGAATGGTTATTTTAATGGAAGTAATTTGAATCCTGTCTGTTACTTTTATGTGGACAAAATACAACATAAAACTTTCAGTGACTGTGGTTTACCACCCTTAAGTATGCGATTCCGCGGTGAGCTCGATAAATTTGAAACCCATCCTGCCAACCTTGCCCCGTCATATTTACATTCTCACCCTCGTGGGGGGCTGGGACGAAAGCACTCGAACGCGTGCAGACGCCTAATCGTCAAACAAACGAACACACTTTGATTCGGGGATCGTTGCACCCCTTTGCACGCCCCTCCCCTCAAACGAACGTCGAATTTCATATGCGAGCACACGAAATTCCTGTACAAAACGATGATTCGTTCGAGGGATCATGGCCGCAAAGATACACACTCATCGGGGCAATTATTCAGCTCGGCCTGGAATCGCGAAACCGACCAACCGGGCTCGATCGCAAAGGAAAAAAAAGGCCTCCGTTTGTTCTGGGTCAAGCCCGAAGATTTGAATTGTAGATTTAACTTCTCCGTGGCTCTTCGACGAGGACAAAGATAATAAGGGACGGAGGAGAAGAGCACATAATTTCCCGCTATAATCGCGACTTAATATCTATCCGGTACCGAGAGAATTAAATTCGATATCCACGGAGCGCGGACAGCGTCTCAGCAAAGCGGAATATTTAATTACGGCGTCTCGTTCGGGGAAATGTTAAAACTCGCGCACCGTAAGTCGCTGTCGGTGGTATTGATCGAACTCCTGCCGTAAAGAAGGTCCCAACAGCGGATTTCTTAATGTAATTATTTTTTACACTTACTCGAGTCAAAATTGCTTCGAGCAGAAACACGTGAAATTTTCGAATAACAAATAGAAAAATGAAGAATTTTATCGGAGGAATATAGAAAATTGTTATTCCCAAAATGTAACCAATAGTGGCGAATCCTTTTGTGGAGATCTATGAAACCACGTTGAAATTATTATCGAAAAATCTCACGTTTTTCAGATTGCTATTTTGGTTACCTTTTTCGACAATTACTTGGACGCAGTTTGATAGATACAGAACACGTATTCAACACGTGTAATCTTTTTTTCAATCACCGTTCCAGAGATACTTCACGAGAAAGAGGTATTTATTTTTTCCGAGGGATGAAAAATGATTTTGCGTCACGGACGAACGAGTCTATTGCTAACGATTTTTAAACATTTTCCGGATTTCTGGATTATTCGAATATTTCTTAACAATTTTGTTTTTCGTATCTCGTATCGTGATTAAAATTCATGAATATATTTCTAATTATATAATGACAAGACCTGAATCTAATCCACTATGGATCACGCATCGACGACTTTGCAATATTGTAATTCCTCCAGCTGCGAATCACTTTGCAAAAGTAACAGTGTTAACGTTAATTGCTACCTTGCATTCGAAATGTCAGCGTTCCTTCCGCTCAGTTTTATCGAAACCAACGGGAGAAAGGAAAAAGAACTTGAAAGTTCGTTAACGACTAGAAAGAGCCATTCTTGAATTCTAAGCTGAATGTGAATGACTTCAAAGCGATGGAAAACTTCGAACACTGCCAGAAACTGCCAGACACGCCAACCAGACCTTTTTGCAGTTATTTTAATAATGTCTCAAACCGAAACACCCAAAACCTTTCAGCTACATCGTAGAAAGAATTGAGCGTTTAACAGAAACGAAAACGTACTAATGATATAAACATTACAATCAAAAAGATTTCATTACACAATCTCGCGTTTCATAAAAGTTTTATCGAGCTTTGATAAAAACGAACCGTTACACTCGCCTCCGCTCCGACGATTCCGCCGCCTAATTGTGACTTTAAATACCGCGGTAAAACGTATCGCTTGCATGTCCGCATCCAATTAAAATCCGCCAACAACATTCTCAAACAAGTGGCGAAGGAAACGAAGGTATAATGACCAAGAAAACAAGCAATGCTATAAAGCAAACGGAATGAGAAATAGCGATTGCTGAACAACTTCGCATTTTATCGTGAAAATTATTTGCTACTGAAACTGTGTACACAGCGCCGTCAAGGCAGCGTGTCCAAACGTTACGCGAAATGTGCGAAAAATTTATTCCCTTTTAATTAATATATTCATTGCAACAGAACGAAAAAGGGAGCGTAAGAAAATTCCAAATTTACGATTTTAGTGTTTGGATCCCGAACGTGAGTGATGCATTCTACAATTTATTGCGACGGGAAACAACAATTTGTTGCGGAAAATATTATTTGTTATTACTATTGCGCACAGATTGCGTTGACTGGGTAATTGGAATAATAAGTGTTTTATGATGCGACTCACCGTTATTAATCGCGGCGAAAGCGACGGCGCTGAGCAACCATGCAGCTACGCTGATGGCGGACATCTTCGTTTCCCTCGTTGCAAGTTTCACCTCACATAATACGTGCCTCTCGGACGTTGGGACTTGCCTGGAAACAGAGCAGGAGACACATTGTATTAACCACCTACGTGCCGTCCTGAGATATCGCGGATTCGGTCGTGCGTTAATGATTCTAGCGAGTCGCTACGTTTTTTTTTTTAGACCCTTTACTGAATCATTAAGTGTTTAGGAAGATTTGCTTAAAACAATAACAAAGATATCAATATGTAAGCTAATTAATTGTGCATTCAAGTTACAGCTACAATTATGTTTCGATTTCCCTTTTGGCTAACTACGCTGATATTGCGTATTCCACCGAAATGTTTGCAAATATAGCTTCAATTTACGCAACGCTCACGGCAGAATACCAATATTTAAATGCCTACAGGCTTGCACCGAAATGGAAGATGTTATTTTGAGCACTCGATGTAAATTTAAGCAAACATAGTTCGACTGAAAACAAAAATATCACTATTTCTCTATCACTCGGAGAGTACGATACGAAATATCCCACGTTTAACAATTTTCTACTATTTACAAGTGCTAAATTCATCCCTCAATGGTGTGCCACTAATGTATGATATTACCAAAGAAGGTAATATTTTTATTCCGCAAATAAAATTAAAATCAAGCATTGGCTTTAGAAAGACTAATATCTTAGACTGCGAATGTTTATGAAAATCTATATTTTTAAAGACACAGATGAAGGACAGAAACTTAAAGCATAAAAGAGGGCACCAGGTTATCTGAAATACACATAGCAGTCACTCAAGCCTACGACTTCAAGGCTCCACTATCTTTCTCCCTTCTGACAAAGTAGACATCCGTCCAGAATTATAAAATCTAAAGCATATTTCAAAACGGAGCAATTTGACCGAGGGTGTTCTCCCCATAAGAAACGTGCGGGTTGTTCCTTTCTGTCCGAGCGAATTTTCGAGGTACACGGGGATGATTTCCGACGCCACGTTTCCCTCCGTAGCTGGCTCGTCCCCTCGTTTCCACGGATACGTTTTCCCAAACGATCTCGAGAAGCTGGTCATTCGTCACGTTGAGATAGCGTCGCGCTCAGAAATGGGTCCGCGGGAGGCGTGATATTCTGGCCGCTTCTTATACGGCTAACTGTCAGCGAAATGGTCCACGATGGTCTGGTCTGACGTCCTCGTGTCTCCCCCGAGTCCTTCGTCCTCTCCCTAACTCCCTGCGTCGAGCAACGCGGTCCACTTATTCAAATCACACGCGACGCTCGTCCGCCTCGAAACGCGGACGCGGAGATCCCTTTGACGAGAGCAACCGAGAGTGCGAGTTCGTAGGATAGGGGATGAAATCGGGGGGTGGAATCGGGAGAGACAAAGAGTTAGAAATAGCATGATGGAGCACAACTGAAAACGGAGAGCAAAGAGAAGAACGTTAGGGAGGAACAAAATAGAAACGGAGAATTAGAAAAAGGGAAACAGTGATAGGGGGGAAGGTCAGGAGAGGGGAAAGCTATCATTCTACCCGACTACTTTCGCAAACCTGCGCGCACACGCTCAGCCAACCCTTCAAACGCACGTTTCACGCTAGTTCCCGGCTCCTTTCATCCGGCTTCGCTTTTACTTTATGCACCCGACGGTCTGCGAGGACTCGGTGTATCTTTGCTGCTTCGTGCGCCATCGAATCCCGAAATTCTCCTTCGAGTACGGGAAAGTATATACGATCGCACATGGTGTGCTAAAAAATATGTAGATGAATAAACTTCACATATTTGTATATTTATAATAAAAAATTTATTTGGAAACTTCAAGCCTATCAATGAATTTAGGTACATGTCTTCAATACACATAAAAAGTACGAATACTTATCGGACCGACTATATATCTACAATTTAAAGTTACTTTATATAATTTTGACTTAATAGTGATTTCGAATCGATCCAAAAATATTATACGAAATAATTTCGAAATGCCAGCATTTTTTCCAACCGAGAGGTGCTGCTTCCTCTGACACGCTTCCCGCAAGTTGGCGCAGCCATTTTTAAGCAACGAAAGTTTCCTCAACAGGAACGGTTTATTTCAATGCACAGGGTAATTCTGAAAACTGGGACTGTACCTTTTTCCACGCGAAGACGATGAAAATTTTCCGAGTGAAATGTTGCGTCGTTTAAGGAAACTTCTGTTCGCGTGACCGCATTCTTTTCCAAATTGCGGGTGGCAAAATTTTGAATTTCCATTGCTCGCGTTGACCAAACTGAAAATCCAGCAACCGCAATTTATTGGAGCAAAAATAACGGAGTGACAGTTTTGGTCACTACTTTAGCGAAACGAAGTGAGTGTTTTGCGATTTCAAACAATTTGACAAAATAATTTCTGTTTGGTGGGTAGCTTTAAACGTTTCACAAAATTAATTACCAAGTTTAATAAATTGTCACTTAAGCGTCATGCTTTTTCGATAAATAATGTTTTTATTGCGTGCTGATCGAATTAAATATTAGTTTTATTCAATTATACAAATTTATTGTATTCCTGCCAAAGAACGTAAAAGAAAAAGAAAAGTAAGTTGTCTTCGATCAAAGTCTACCTTTTGTAAATCTGATAATTTCCCTATCTAAAATCTCCAAAAACGTACAAGGAACTTATTAAGACTTGAACTTATTAAGACGTTTTTGAGTCGACGGAAACGCAAAATATTTCGTACCTCGATTCAAACATAAATACACTCGCACCGTATAATGTTCCAGAAACATGAAAATAAATTCCAGGGCTGCGCGTCTTGTACCGGAAATGGGAAACCATATCAACTGCGTGTAAGAAGAACCACGAAAGATTCAGAGTCTAGTTTTCAGTATTTCGTCCAAACAGTAGACCTACGGAACGTACACGAATGAAATATTCCTCAGCGAGGCGAAACGATATGATATCTCGCGTAGTTTGCACAAAAGTGATGTGTGATGTTGACTCGTTCCGCGCGTGTGTGTGTGTGTGTGTGTGTGTGGGCGCATTCACCACAAAGCAACGTTAAATTGCACACCGAGAGAACTAAACAGTTTCATATTTTACTCGCTCGCGGAGGCAACGATAGCGATCTTCCGACTTTCTGACGGATCCATTGCTCTCGCATGAGAGGCGAAAGGAGTCGAGAAGAAGCGAAGAGACGAAACCAACCACGAGGTCTTTGCCAAAAGCGGAAATAAAGTGGAAGGACCATCTATCTCATTGTCTTAGATAAACTCCATACGCGAATTGAACGATTTCCTGCTTTCGCAATAAATCAAGAAAATTCTATTTAAACACGAGGAGATACGGAGCAAAAATTGATCGTCCTACCATAGATACTATGCACGAGAATATACACCTCCGCCCATAAATACAGTCAGACAAGAAATTTTGAATAAATGATAGATTCGATGTTTCGAAATAAATTACGTTTTCACGGTGAGACGTTAAATAAACTACTGAGAAAATATATTCTCTAATGCAACCCAAACTAAATACAGAAACATAATTAATAATCGTTAATAGTTTTGTTATTTTTTTAAATACTCATTCCAATAGACGAAGTGTTCACATATTTATAAGCAACTACTACGTTAATTTTTTGTTAACATTGTGTTTTACGAATAATTGAATATTATTTGCATCGCGTGATTCGTGCGAAGGAATCCGAAAGGAAGTTGCTTCATCGATGAAAACGGAAATACCAAATGAATTTGCAATCGTTAACTGCCTCCGCTCGTAAACTCCGACGCAAATGTAATTTAGTATTTTTACAACCGACTCGAATTTATCTTGTAGACAGATTAAAGTTTTCGCATTTCCAGGATACTTGTGGACAACCTTTTCGACGGGTTTCATTCGAACGTGTGGATTAATAGAAACGTATAAATTAATTTAACTCGTTCTCAAAGGGAAGGACTTTATCTCGGCTCGGTATGATTTAACTTCGGAACTGGTTTCAGAATATTGCGACAGGATATTGCTCGCGATAAAAATTACGTTCGTTGAAGTTTTTCGCAAACATAAGCGCGGGGGATTCTCGTGCCTCCCCTTCGATCCAATTTAAATGCAGAAAAGCCGGGAAGCGTTGCAATCCTTCGCGTATACGAGAAATTCGTGAATCGAAAAAAGAAACGTATTACGGGGAACGTTAATACGAAAAGCTATCCGTTCCTTAGGTCGCTCCTGGACGAAGAAGAGAAACGCAGAACTAGCAAAAGGTGCGGGGCTACGTTCGTATTTTTTGCAATAATGATATCAACCATAATTCAACCGACGCGCGCTGCGCACAGCATGAAATAACGTTACTAAAAATAATACGGCGCTTTCATCGCGGGATATGAAACCTTTTTCCCACATAATTTTACTTTCTTCGGGTCGCGAAACATTTCTGTATCGCCTAACTTCTCGTTTTACTTCAGCTTTAGCGAATTTTCCTCATTTCTATGTGCGAGAAAATTCATCAACGCGAATTTTCTGAAAAGATAACGAAAATTGTTTCAATTTGGTCCGCGTATTAAAATAATGGTTGAAATTAATTCTCTAGGTGGACAATTTTCGGTCGAACAGGATAATACGAAATTGTGTAAAATTACTGTAATTTTTTAGGCGCAAAGTGATATGATATAAGCGTAAGGGGTTGTTAAATCAATCTAATGTGTTTATACCTTGGATAATACAAGTGCACAAGGTTGAGTAAGGTACGCACGATTATAAATACTAAGTATGGCTATCTCCGTTTCCAGGTTCTACGAACAAAACTGCTAAACACCGTTCAAGTCGGGGATAGTTAATCGGACTTGGCGAGAGATAAGGGTACACTTTTTGTAACGTTCAAAGTTAAGAAACTCTAATTCTTTAACTGCTCCTAGAGCGCTCTTAATCCCGCAATCTTCTTGCTTGCACTCGCGTGCAGAATAGCACCGCTCTGGATTTCGGTTTTTATTGTTATTGGCTAGGAAAACACTTTGGTCCAATAACCAATTACAAGAACACGACACGAGTTTCGTATTGGGTTGATTCGGCACAATAATATGGAAAGAGATGTTTTAAAACTGATATACAAGAGGTGCTTGAGCGGTAAATTAAAAAATAATTCCTCTTCTTGGTGATCCAAATAATTCATTAGTTTCAGAATACAAAGCAACGACTGATATCGATACCACGAAGCCATGCAGGTCACAATTCTGTCGATTCGCAAGTAATCGGAGCACTTGTGTAAAATTAGCTCAAGCAGAGACCAGCGAGCTTTCGTATATGTAGACCAAATATTTGCGCCAAACTCTACGTGTACTCTACCCGACGAGAAGCACGAAGTCCTGAAGGTATCTTTGAGTATATTAAACGTTTGCTCATTCCGAAAATGTATTTAAACTTTTATTAAGCAGGGTACATTCTGAATTTTGTAACTTCTTCACGGAACGTGCCGTGCTTGGATAATTCGCTTGCAGACTTAATAATAATACTCTAACTAAATAACCGTGTAGGTTAGTGTGATTTTACGATAATCGATCGCATTCGATGCAAACAATATATAAAAATAGATTAAATAAGATTCTGTTTACATTCTATATAAAACGATGTTTTTTTTTATGTAGTTTTTTTAAAATGCATTTCAAAATGGTGTTTCAACCACAAAGTATAATCGCGTGTATAGGTGTTACATTTTTTCCACTTTTAAAAAAACTCGTCACTAAATTTGTAGAAAATTTTCAAGTATTTTTAACCACAAAATAATGCGAACGTTAAGCAGTTAATAGAATTTTTCCATCACTCGAACAACCGAAATTACAGTAAAATTTGCGCGATTATTAAAAGGTTAACCAAACTTCCCCGGATTAGTGGCGAATTAGCACCCGTGGATTCGAATAAAATTAAATAATTTACATTGCTGATTTACGGTTAGAGGGAACGTTTTCGCACGCATAACGCGCGAAATGATTAATCGGCAATTCACGGGGGATTAGCAATAAATACCAAATGAACGCGCGTAACATGAATTCGTTTCTACGCAATTTTGCGGACGGAATTTGCGGCATCGCTCGTTGAAATAACGTTTCGGAGCGCCCGCGCCCCGTTTCGGCCGCGCAGGTTGCTATCTTTGCGGCGATAGTTGCCGGATGAGTGCGCATTGTGCGTAGAAACGTTCGCTCGAAAGATTAATTTGTGAACTACCGATTCGCCGAGCCATTAACGCGCGATATTGTTCGCTGCGCGGCTGAAAACCAAAATTCGTCGGTTAATTTTCGCGTACTGAGTGAAAAATACAAAATTACTCAGCACCAGTTACGAATATCGCGGTAATTTTCTGGATGGAAACGCGACCGACGCTAGATTACGCTGGGGCTGTTTGCTCGCTGCGCTAGAGTAATTCAACGCTACGTTCTAAGTTATGGTCTACTGGTAAAAAAAAGTTGAATACGCGTGCGGGGGTCGCGTAATGCGCGATCAGAATTTACATGTACATTGACTTTCAGACTTTTACAGAAATAATTAATAGGCTCAGGACTGTTAATGACCGTTTCTACGTGTTAATGTACATGGGTGTAACTTAAGCTGTCTTTCGTCGACAGAAATTTTAATTTTAATAAAAATAAACACGAGTCGTCTATTTAAAAATCTTTTAAAGGTGCTTTAAGAAAAATAGTTCTATTCGAGTGAATTCTTAACGTCAACTTGCTCTACCTCCGATTTTAACTTTCCTTCGATGACAGAAAATTTTAAATCTACTTAAAGTACAAATAAGTAAGTCTCGCGACATTTAATAAATCCCCAAATTTAAGTAAAAAATTGCGTGTCGCGCCTAAAATACCCCCTCAAACAACAAATAACTAAACGGCCCCCGATTCTGTTGCACTGTATCATCCGAAAGTATTAAAATTCGTGTAAACAGAAGCCTCGACGCTTAACCTTTCATGACGAACGTCTGCAACTTACGTTTCGTCCGAGGACGGAACATTTCTTTCATTTCGAAATTGGAGCACCGTCCGCGAGAGGGTAGAACGTCGAGTAGCGCGATCGAGTTTGATGTACCGTTACAATCGAAGTGAAAAAGAAATTGGCAATGAATGTCCACCCCCCCCCCCCCCAATCTCCCCCAACCATCGATCGTCTGGCATCGAGCCACATCGAAAAGAAAGACGCGATAGTTCGTCTTACCTATTTGCTGGTTGCTACGCCGCTTTCATCACTCCAACGTGACGGTGGTGGATGCTAGGACGACTGGAAAAGCTGCTAACTTTTTCCCAACTTCCACGTTCTTTTCCTCTCGCCTATCCTTCTCGGGGACTTACGTGCCGCTTCCGCACGCAACGACACAATTTGTCACTCGCGAACGACCGTTTAACGGAAAATCTGATCGAGCCCGACTCGTTAAGCTCCCGCACACGCGATTTCGACCACACGAGGCACACCGGCTGCGATATGCTGTTCCTCGCTCTTATATTCTCGATTCTATCACATATCTATTATTTGTTCAATGTTGCGTCGATGTCTATCGTATTATCCACGTTCCTTTATATTATGGGCACTTTGTATTCCTTCTGCTCAGAGAGAGATTGAGAACAAACGTGCTCCACCTTTGCTCCGAAATTATTTCTTCCGTCTGTATATTAATTCTCTTGCACGAGAAGAATCTTGATTGTTTTATTATTATTCCTCTCCACTTCCCTCTGGCATCGATTCCGTAACGATATCGCGACGATTGGTATATCGAACCCGTACACGAGACAACGCACTCCCCCGTCGGGTTATATCGTCACGTCGACATCCAACGACATTTCTCGGTTTCAGGTTCTCTCACCTCAGCGCCCGTTCGCAATCTTCGTTGCTCACCTGGCGCGGTCGGCTGTCTCCGCCGTCGCTAATTAATTTCGAACACAAGCGCGATAATGGGAGTCCTCCAGGGGTGTTTTAATTAAAACTGAAAACTGGATGTCGCTCGCACGGCGTACTTGACCTTCCTCGCGGGAGATTTAATTGAAAGCCTCTTGATAGCGACCCGCGACGGTTACGCGTACGTGCGTCGATTAACTCGGCACACGAAACTCGCATATTCGACGCCCTCGCGCAAGCATTCCAGAACGGAAACGATCTTGCGTATGCGTTGCTCCACCGCGGATAGATCGCAGCGCGCTTTCGATCCTCGATCGCGCGCAAACAGTGGCGTCCCCGCCGCGCACAATTTGGCGCAAAAAATGTTTTCCAAGAGTTACCTCGCGGCACTGTTTCACACGTAATTCGTTAACAACTCTCACCGTGACGAACGTGCAGGATTCACCCAACGTGAACACTAAATCTTTCGCGGATTAGGAGCGCGTTGCTGCGTGCTCCGTTTCGACGCTTCGATAACTTTACAAAAGCGTCGTTCGAGTGTTACTCCAATCACGTAAAAAACACAGGTTTACCACCTATCTCGACGTCGAACGATGATTATTCCACGCGTTTCGCGCACTCCCGGATAAAATTCGCCCACGCGAGAATCTTTCGCCGATTTCTTCACACGCGTTCGCGAACAGTGCGCGATTCGAGTCGTCGAAAAGTGTAAGGAACAGCGATACCGATTTTTCGCGAATGTATATTCGTGGAAGAATATCCTGCGAGGATTTAACGCGCGCGCGTGCATACGCGTACGTGCGTGTACGTGACAGTTACGAACCGAGATCCGACCGTGTCGCGGCGCGATAGCGGACTGACGTCCTGACGGGTTGCAGCGCCCTACCGGTGGTAGTTTGGAGAACCATCCGCCTACGCTTCACCGCAGGGGACCCACCACCACCCTCCACCCACACTCTGCCAACCCCTATCTTTCCATGCACCACCACACCTGAAGCTTCTAATCGCAGCCAGGCTGTTGTACCATGCACGCGAAACTTTCGTGGCTCTTTTTGGGTTCGCGTCTTTCACGAGGTCGACATGACGAACGTGCAGGGTTCGAGCTTCGCGAAAACGCCATACGCGAGGCCAGGTATCGACTACGTTCATCGATAAACACCGAGTACATTCCAGATTGAAGTTTGTTCACCTTTGACTCGGTCCTAAGACTTGAACCGAGGACTTTATCTGATAAGGGTTGGATTAACCCCTTGCGCTCAAGAGCTGACTCTCACGAGGGGACATCGCGAAATGTGTTCCGAATTTTTGAATCAGCTTTTTTTCAGATGTAAAGAAGGGTATGTAGAACAATCTCTGAAAGTAGTAAGGAGCGACTCTCTTTCGTTTGCGAACAATTTTCAGGCACGAAATTGCGTAGAGTAGAGTCGCGTGACTCGCTGCAGATTAGACCTCTGTCAAAGGTCGACGGAGCTTGATCACCTTTTACTTTAAAAATAGATATAAAACGTAATCCGCACCTTGCTCGTCGATATCGTTAAGCCGCTTGCTTTTACGTCTCCCCTATTTTTGTCTCTGGACAACGTCCCCGAGTTCTATATCTTTCGAAAGAATGTATTACTGCCCTAGTTATTAATAAAAGAGCAATTCTTTTGCCATCTCCCCTCGCACGTACTATTATTAATCGCACGAATTACAGCTGCGTCGTACATACTATAAACTTTACTCGTGGAAAATAAGGTTGAACACCTGTGTCATGGTCTAATTTCCAATTAAGGCGTTATTAATACCGGAGCCAGAGGAAAACGGCCATTATATCTCATGGATTATATTACAATTTACGTCTGAATCTATTCGCATGTAGAAACTCCGACTGGATGCGGCCAAATTTCTGATATCTCTATTCCGCGTGCGTTTCCGCGTTGAATTAAACGAGCCTCCGGAATATTCAAGGAAGCGTGCGTTCCAAACAGTAGAGAAAGAATAATTGGAAACATTTCGTGGGATGCTGGCGTTAGATTTTGGTAATAATCTTGTTTATTCGTGCGCGAGAACGTTCCTGAACGAATTCATTGCGGCTGTTTCGCTGAGTACTTGATTCGATTCGCGAAACGAGCATGCACACGATTTTCAAGATGTAATCGAGAATGCTTGATTCAAAAAGTTGAATCGAAATTCTGTGACTACGTGTAGAATACATAATAAATGCTGGATCGTTGAAACTTTAAATTAAATCAAAATTCACTTCGAATAGTATCGATATTACGATTCTCAGAGTAGAGTACACAGGAGGCTACGAGATAGGGCCGTGACATTGGACACTTAATCATGGTATTAGAAGTCAGTAACACATGCGAAATAGTCGACCGACCCCTCGAAGGTCCCTACCGATTGTTTCGATAAAACTTTTCAGAGGGGGAGAAAAAGTTGTCGATGAGCATGTTTACTTAACAAGCGCGAAATTCATGGGCACGAACGGTTTACCCTCTTACCCTTGGGAGGGTTGAAATGTGGGAGGAACAGAGGGTAGGTCGTTTCACACAGCACCGCCTCGCTTAATTACTAGTTACTAGTAACAGGAGTTAGGAACGTTTAGCTCACAGTTCACGCCATTCAACAAAAGCTTACACCGTTACGACGAACTATTCCTATTGCTGGCTCAGATTCAGCAATGAGCCTTCACCGTACCGAGATTCCTATTACTTCGAAATTATATCACCTGGCGATACTACCTTCGAGTTAGCAGTTTCCGAACCGCAGCTAGCTTAGTTTACAACATAATTATACCCTGCACTAACTTGTTCACGTATGAATTAACAAAATGTATCGAGGCTGGTACGTTATTATGTGCGAGCCAAGTATGCGAATGTGATAACAAAATATTATACATATTCAATTCTCGGCGTGTCTATCGTCTATTTTAACTTTCGGCCTCGGGCTACAGGTAGGTGGTCTTCGAAATGCAAGCACTGTGTTATAAAAAGGAAAGTGATTATCCGTAACATGGAAAATTCACGTTGGAGAGATTGTATTATTTAATTTTGTAGTGTACGACGAGAAGTTGTAACTTTCGGTTAGGTTCATGTACTTGTAATTAATTCATTCGATATCTATAAACACATATCTTTTATTTTTAAAATTATTTCTGGCGATAGGAGAATGTCACAAGGTTGATTTAAATGCAACGATTGATTGTACCTAGGAGAAATAGAGATTACGCTTTATGGATGAACGTTTCTGAAAAATTCCGCTCTTAAGCAGGGAGAGAAGAATAGTGGAATTTCTCAAATGTCTTTGTTCGCATTCAAATTTAAATCTTTCACGCTCGAAACGTTTTTACCCTCTACACCGTGCGTGTCAAGATGATAGGAAAAAGCGATTATTACCGAACCTGGAACGGAAAGAGAATCTTTCTTCCCCGAAGATGTGACCCCGATTTACCGAACGCTCCGACGGTCGACTCACTTCGTGCTTTATTACAACGTGTGCGGTCCTGTACACTTTGCACGCGAAATATCGATCTCTTTCGTGGCTTTCCCTGATCTATTATAAATTCAATGAGAAGGCCGGTATTTGTTATCAGCGTTGCGTATATCAAAAACTATTTGCGTGGAAATAACTTCTGTGCGTTGTGAAAGTAAATTTTCCAAGTATACGTTTATTTAGTGATTTATAAAGAGTAATCATACGACTTTTAATCTTATCTCAAACCGTCTGTGTGAACTAAAAATGATGCATTGGTCGAACCTCTAGAAAATATGTGGAACGACTTTTTGGTTACGATGAATCCACAACAGAGTAGGCGACCTAATACTTATGTGTCCGTCGACACAGAGACGAAGACGGAAACAAAGTGTCCCGGCAGATAGCAACTAGGGCTAATTGCAAGTAAAAAACGGAGCGTCCCGTAAGCAACAGCAGCAATTTAGCCAGAGAACATCCCTTGTCGCCTTTGGCGAGGCTTCCGGGCACAGTTCTCTACCGCTGGACACAGCGTTCTCGGTCGGCTGTATCCACACGCGTATAGTTACACTGGGCTTTGCCACCCACCTACGCGTGCATGTAGATCGCGGGGAACGGCGATGCCACCCACACGAAAGCGGTCGTAGCAGGCTGGCATCCGTTAGCCGTGGACCATACACGCGCAGATTGGATCGGACATTGCACGCCGTCAGCTCAGTTTCTGAACAAGGAAACTGCGTTCGCCGGCACCGTGCTGTCCAATAGGATACGGACTAACGCGAACCCGCCCGTACATTCGGGCTATCGAGTTGTAATGTACAGTACGAAAGGCAATCTAGATTTCTCACTGACAAGATCGCGTTGGAATTTCTGTCAATTTCGACGCCCCCGGGCCCGGCCCACCGAGTCACGCGGCGATTAAGGGCGATATCGATGCAACGCGGTGGATTTCGATTTCGTTTGCAAGAAGGGCTGCCTTGTCGATACTGATTCAACGGAACTCGTAAAATTGCTGCGCGGTGCAATTGGCCCCGTGCTCAATGGAGTTGCGATAAATTCGAGTAACTCCTTCTAATGACGATCGAATACAATCGGTCTCATAAATATTCGTCCCCTTTATATCGCCAGAAGAAATACATACACGCGTAAATATAAATATTTGTAACGAAACGTTAATATTTCTTATTATGTTACAACAGCCCTATAACCAGAAATGAACAAGTTCTATTAAATAATAAAATAGGTGGCGAGTAAAATCATTCACTCGCAATGGGAACTCTAACCAAAGAAATTAATTCTGAAAGTGAGATATTCCAGAAACTAAATCTGAATTCAATTCCTACGAACTTTACTATAAACCAGGAAAGTCCTCCGTCGGCGTTGTCGATTTCAGTCATTTTCTTGCCCAATTAAAGGGTAAAAACAGCAGCCGCGGTAATCTGCTATTGCGGGCTCCATCGACGAAAGGCCTATAGAATGGAATTACGTCTTCGACGTTGCTAAAGGCTTAAAATTTGTCCGGCGGGAACGAAGCTCAAAGGGTAGGCAAACCTGACAAAGTTTTTACCCCGTCACGGTCCAAAGAGTCGACCTCCGTGTATTAACTCGACCTGTCTCCCGCCAGAATCGATTTCTTCGTGCTGTCGTTATCCGTTAATGGGTCGCGTAATTCAATTGCGGCCGAACACCAATCCCTGGGCGAAGTACCGCTCGCTAATCCACTGCGGGTTGTACGCACGATCGTTTGATCCAGGATGGGAGACGAGTTTGTGCCAAGAAGCGCAGATTTGCTGTTTCCGCGAACACCGCCCGCCAGTCCATCGTACGTAACCGGCTTGCGACGCTTCAAAGGGTAACAAGACCGCCAACCAGGCGCTTCATTTGCATTTATTCCTACTCGCGGCTTCGTCTCCAGAACCGCTTAAATATTTGCACTCGCCGAGAACAGTGATTAACGAAACGTGATAGATTTGGCTAGCATGTGTTTCCAAGAGATTTCGTCGTTCTCGACGGGAGATCAAATTAATTAAATATACGCGTCGAGTACCGTATGCAAAATTTATGTAATTTATTTGAAGTACGTGTGCCTATGTTGTGCATAATGAAAGAGTCACTGCTATTTATCTAAATTACGTTTAAGGTCAGGTAGACCCCACTGGAGCAACAGCGTTATAATTTATAACCGAATTCCGAAGGGTTAATGAAATCTTTCAATCTGGCCCTCGCCCTTCTTCACACGTCATTGAGCACAGCGAAAGGTCATTGGAAGGGAAAGTGTCATAATGGGGTGGAAGGGATCCAGGCTATGACGAAGGACTCTAACAGAGTCTCGGAAACTGTGTATAAAAGCACTGTTGTCTTTATACCCTATCTCCGAACAATTGAATCTTTATGCTGACGATCCCATTTTCCCTAATCTTCGAACTTCATCGAAATTTCCACGTCCAGAAAATGAAATCTCCTGAAAATAAATACTACAAATCGAAGAAAGCGTTACGAAATTCCTACTGTACAACGAAATCACGAAAAATCTGTACACGTCTCTCGAAAAACCTAGATTCCGAAATATTTCACAAAATTGCACGGCTTTACATGCGCGGGTTCATGCCACGTGAAATACGCGTCGAAACATTTTCCCGCGCATGCAAGTGACTGCACTCGAGGAAATTCGTCGCGTAATTCGTCTCCATACGACGTATTATCCTTTCATCGCGCTCTAGATGTGTTTTCATTTTTGAATAACGCGGAGGAGTCGCGGTCGCGACGTCTCATTAGTTCTCGCTAATTTCTGAAAGGAATGCGATCCGCGGAGCGTTTTAAAATCGCTGGCAATTCCTTCCCGCGCGACGGGAAGCGCGACGTTTCGCCGTTGAATTGTAATGAAAGCGTCAACCGACGGGGAATAAACGTTTTCGCGTTCTTTTCACGCCGTGGGTATATCTAATACCGAACTGAATCCACCGGGGGTCGTTAAACTGAAAGAAGAGGCGTCGGAATTACGTAGAAAAGGCGCGGTAACGCGGATCGACGCCTGTGGCCTCAAGATCCGGAGCCTCGTGGATTTCAATTCCTCCTGAGAAGAAGCGTGGAAGTCCCAGACGTTAAGCGGAAGCGAGTTAAACGGATGGATTAGCGGACGACGACTAGTTGCTTCCATTATCCTTCGCCTTCGATTTCCGTTAAAGGCCTGTGCCCTTGCGGCTAAAGAAAGTCGATTTGTTTTTTTTCGTGGTAGTTTCAACTTTTGGAAATAATCGTAGCGTTGTCATTGCAACACTCATTAGTGGACGCGGCGAATCGATGAATATCGCGGACAAAGAACAACCGAGTTTGTCGTTCGGCCGCAACCCTTCGAAACCGGACAGAATCCGTACGATGGCGAGCGTTAATGCGCGAATCAGATGCAAAATTAGCAACCGGGGAAATGCGCTGTCGGTGACGGACGACGCCGTAAATTTCCTGACGCGTAGAACACGCTTTCATATATACGGGGGTTGGAGGTGTAACGGTGGTTTCGTCGACGGCGGCACCGCGATGACTGCTTGTCACCTGCCGCCACGGCAATTGTCAGCTTATGCGGTACGAGCAGGTATCCTCATACACGAGGGCCGCAACACGGTTAACTCTAATAAACACGTCGTAAACCGGTATATTATACATGTACGCCGCCACGCCAATGACACGCCATAATGTTGGAAATTAACAAGTGCCGGACCGCTCTGTGCGCGCACTTTGCGCGCACTTTGCGCGAACGCGATCGACCATTCGTCCACGAGGATGGTTAAACCAAGGTGGCGAACAGGTGAATCTTTTGGTTACTCGAGTTTCAAAATGAACAATACGAAACTTTTCGTATGGGAAGAAAGTTTAAATTAAATTCGCATATGAAAAGGTGCTCCAGGTACTGGCTGAAATGCTAATTTGAACGAGTAAATTGAAATTTCTAAACTAATTTTTGTACTTGAGCGATGGTAAGCTTTCAATTTTCGCCACTTGATTTGAAAGACACCAATGGAGCGAAGTAAATTATTTTTTGAAAATTGTGTGGTAGTGGATACAGGATATTTTATTTTATTTTATTTATTGCTGAGTGGCCATTCATCATTTATCAATACTACGACTGAAACTCTCATGCAACAATCAAGATTTTACAATATCGTATCGCTAAAGCTTTGTTCTAAAGTCCCCAATTCACAAGAGTCAATCCAAACTTAAATCACTAATTAATTTCTGCCAATTAGCAATGTCTTCTCACTTAAATAGAACCCCGTTTATTTTCTCTTATAGAAAACAATTTACCTCGCCAGAGAAGCCTCACTAATGCGTCCGCAATCGAATCTAGAATCAGACACCACAATCTCTGCTCTAGAACGATCAAATTCCTTATCATTAATTTCCCCGACTCTTCAATACGTTCCTTTCACAGCGACGCATTGTCGTGCATAATGAAATTCAACGTTTCCTTCGCGCTCGATAAAGCCAGCTAGCGTTGAATCGGTGCTCGCGGCGAACGATTCCTACAAAGGATCGACGCGAAACGATCCTTTCGGAATTCGACTTCCGCCTCATCGACGCTGGTCGAGATTTCGTGCTCGCCTCCCCAAAAAGGAAGGCGCCATTTGTAAATCGACGCATCGCTGGCTGTTTGAATTTCATTCGAAACGATATGGGCCCCGTTGATCTCATCGTGTGTGAGATCGAATGAAGTGGATATAAAAGTTACATCGCGAATCGGTTACATCTAGAGATGGAAATTTCCGTTATCCGTTGGATCAAGGAGGATTCGATCTTCAAGTGGTGGCGATTACATCTTCGTGACCTCCGGGAGGCGACTTCTTTTCGACGAAGACATTGCATAATTTATGACACAGCTCGCGACTGGCGAATCTAAGATCGGTTATCGGCGGGATTCGCATGAAAAATTGCCAAGTTTGATTACGCAGAAATGCATGACAAAGGCTCCCTGTTTTTTAAATTCTTGGAAGCCGGGTAGAGCAAGGCTGTGAAACTATACGTATTAAATTCTGTGGAGGACTATTCATTTTCTCATAACGCTCACGACGCTGGAACCCTGAAGACGACCACTGTCACGGCGATCCATTATTTCTGACAAAACGTTTGAGTGGCAGAACCTATCGACCGTCTTCCATTGAATAAAACATCGTTAGTGGCTCGTGACGCGTAGCTCTATCCAAGAGACTAGCAATCCGGCGAGCTCGAGCAATAATCATTAGCCATTAGCCGGCGGATAGCAGAAGCGCGGGTGGCTAGAGAGGCTCGGAAGCATCGAAGGGAGGAGAAAGAGCAGGGTACCAGGACTGGCAGAGATACGAGAGTTTAAATAACTCGGGCGCCGGGGTAGATAAGGAAACCCATGCCAAACCAAGCCGACGAAGTTGCGCGCCGCGAAGTTGGCGTGCTCGTAAGCACTATTGTTTCGCTTATTGCGTCGATTGCTTTGGATTTCGGCATAAGCGCGCACACACACTCTGTTTCTCTGCAACCCCCGTCCTTTCTATCCGGCAACCTTCCGACCCGCGCCCCCTAGTTCACCCTTCCGGTGCTCTTTCTCCGGCGGCTTTTCCTCGAAATGGAAGGAGATCAGAGTGGAAGCTGCATTTAACGCAGGCGTCCCTTCTGTTGTGGTTGCGCTCCCTGATTTAGAGGAAAAGTTCGGTTTTCGCCTCGGCGCGAAAGACCAGGGGAGTTTCCGCGAGCGTTTGCCTTCGAACGGGATGGAAATGAATAAATCAACGGGGGTTAAGTCTACACGGATATTGCCACGTGTATACACGCTGTTCTGGGGGAAAAGTCCAAGCAAAAGTTCCACTTGTCGAAGCACGGTGAAAATCTTAATAGACACGGATTCGAGAATCGCTTGCTTCGAATTTGTTTCTATTACAGAGGGACAATAATGGAGAGTCTTGCTAAGAAAGAGCGACTTTTGAATCTTTTTTTATGAATGAATCCTTTTTTAAGTAGATAGTGAAGTGGAAACTGATCTAGTCAGACTTCCAAGTGGTTCTTCTTATGCGAATTTCATCCGAAACGAATTTTCTTTTCTAAAACGGATCATATTCTAATTATTACCCTGTACTACTTCATCCTCTACCACCCTAACTAATTCACCGCTAATTCTTCCACCAAGTTCACGCTTCCACCAACGGTTCCAATCAACGTTGTCCACGCACCTGTAATGACCACGTCAATTTTCCATAATCCCGCTAAATCAATTCAACGCAACTCATCTCTCGCTAGAAGGCAATCTACTTCAACGCAGTGACGTCACATTAATTTTTGATATAGAGTAGTCGCAGTGTAACCATTTCTACGGCGACCCAACCGTTCGACAGGGTACGTTAATGGTACTTTCATCAACAGGAAATGTTCGATATGTCCTCGACTCGTTTCGTAGCACTGGTTGGACACTTAATTTTTCCTTAGTCCTCCGCATGCGTTTTGTATGTTCAACACGTTCGTGTGGCGCGTCGGGTTTGAAAAGATCCCTGGGGTGGAACATCGGTGGAAGGGTCGCCTCTCCAGCCACGAGTCCCCATAGACTCTGGCTCCACTTCGCTTACTTGACAGTATGAATTTTACACGCACGTCGTAGTGCAGATTCTAGTTCGACTTCCACAACCAGACGTTTTCCTTCCACTTTGATTAATTTTATGGCATCGAGTGGCGATATTAAGAAATTAAACACTGCGAAATAGTAACTTTCTAGATGAAACTATTTTTATTATATTAGTCCTTCATTTTCTCTTCATTTTCAATATGTCCAGAATTCTTGTATGTATTGTCTCGTATTTGTATTAATTACGATAACAACGAAATATTGATTGCAATACTTGAATTAAATGTATTAGGGAAAGATGTATAAAAAGAAAATAATAGAAAGTGTCTTCTCTCCAACTTATTCCGTAGAATATCAATCGAGTTCCGTTTCCAAGGTTTGTTGATCAAACCATGTAAGGTTCTTTAATCGTCGGATTAAAGTACATACTTCAAGAGGGATTACGCTCGCGATCATCGCGTTGTTCCGGGATCCTTCCTCTTCACGGAGAATAATATTTGCGGCGTTAGTTCGAGGACAGCTGCGAAGTACAAAACTTTGTTGGATTCCAAGAAGCAGCAAGGTTACATTTCGCAACATCAGTCTCCCGCGGAGTCGTGTATTCGCAATGTTGACTGAAATACGCGTGTGCTTCGCGAAGAAACTTTTATGGGGTTGGGCAAAGGATGGAAAACTCCTAGACAATTACAAAGCACAATTACCTTACAACCTGAGTAAATTGTTTTAACTTTTATCACTTCCTCGATGTTACTGTGTTCTAATTTTCTTTCGATTTTCATTTCTTAATAATGTATCAAAAATTATTAATTCCCTTACTCTTCCCTCACGGAACAATTTTGAGTATTCCATACTTTAGAGAATGATACAAACCGCGTGCTTCGTACCTTTATACAAGCAACTACTTTTCCCAACGCACTCAGGATATTGTGCTCAATTGTGTCAACCCCTCCTCTTCTACCATGGAGACAAAGAAGGATCAGTCCTGGTTTCATTCCCTCCGAGGAGTAGCAGGTCGCATCGAGTCAGGCATTTTAGTCAGCCTTCGTAAGGCCTGCGACTAAACAAACATTACTCAGCACGTCCACAGTCTATTTACTCACGGTACTGTGCTCACCTTAGTCCAAGACTGAACTTTCTTTCTTCATACTGGATCGGCTACTCTTGGTTTTCTTATTCTCCTTTCAAACTTGATGGCTGGTTAATTATATTTAAAATTCTATATAGAATATTTAGACAAACTAGCACACTATGTGTGAGTTTCCCAAGAAATTGAATTTTACAAACAAAAATTTTCCATGAAATTTGATCGACGACGTTACATTACTCCCACCATCAGATTCCAAATTTGACAAAGACACTTTTGGCCATTTTTTGGCACATCCGATCACAATGCAACCTACCATTAAGCCCCACCTCGCCTTGAGTCTCTATGAAAGTAAGAAAGCTTCTGGAACCCACGTTTTCACGCTTGGAAAAATACGTTTCAGATCGACGACCGTTCGCAGAAAATGGTCGACGAGCATGACGACGTTTAATTAGCGCCAGACACTTTACAGCGGCAGCGAATCTATCGAACGTTAACGGTCGGATATCCGATACATCGTGGGATGCACCGCAAAGCTGCATTGCGCGAAACCGCAGTGACGTTGCAGCCAGCCACCTCGTATATATTCCCGATTTCCCTAGAACACAAATCCACGATTTCTCTGTTTGACCTACGCGGCTACTCGTATCGTTAGTTCTCCAGTAACGTTACGCGAAGGAATGTCGAGATTTGTCCCTCAAAATTACATCAAACTCTGCATGCACCTTCCTACACTATTATTTCCGAATTTCATATGTTTGTCTTCGGTAGCGATTTAGAAAGAATGAGGTAGGAAAAACATATACATCTTTTCATTTTATTCTTGAATCCGTTAAACATAAAATAAATCTTGCTCGTTAGTAACCAAATCAAACACGATCAATTATATTTTATCTCCAGACTAACCAAATCCTTTAATCTTTAGCACAAACTTTATCGACACAATAAAATATTCAAACAGAAACATGGTCGACGCAGGAGAGGACTCGTGGAGAGATGTTAACCGCGTAAACTTTATAAAGAAAATGTTGCGTCTCGGATAATATTTCGCAGCGATTTCGTGGCACTTAGATAGCGCCTAGAAGTTCCAGAAAAGTCACGTAAATCCTCGTAAAAATAATTCCTGTTCCATACGGCGAGTTTTAAATTATTTACGTGCGAGTGGCTCGCAAGGGTGAGCACATCGCCCCGTAAAAACGATTCGAGGGATGAACAATATTAAGAATCAAAATCAATTTCGTCGGTACAATGGGCACTGAGCGCTCGCGGCAACAAAAGTATAAAAGAAAGCTCGCTGCGTCGGACAGTTGAAAGTGATGCCGAAAGTTGGACCAACAGGGTCAGAAAACAGTCGTTAAAGCAAAGAAGCTGTTCTTACACCAGCGACGGGGGTGCTGAGAGGGGAAAAGGGGTTAAAGAAAAGAACGAGAGTCGTCAACTTCACCCTTTCGTTTCCCTCTCCAACGTTTGCCTTGCCTTCTTTCCGCACCCGCGGTGGTATGACAAATCGCAGCTATTCCACGAGCTTTGAAATTTTCCTTCGCCACATATCAAAACCAACAATTACTTGCCATAGAAATGGAGCGCTCGCACAAAACTTAATGATTATTGCGATAATACGCTGATAGATACACAGATAGTCTGCGTTATCTGCATTTTTTCTTTGAGTTATTTTGCAACTGTATTATTTTCCTAGTCCAATTAAATGTTGTGGTTTCTTTCTTGTTCTTTCTTGGTTCTTCCTTGATGTTTCTAAATAAATGTTTCATTGTAAGTATATGCATGTTTCAAATGAAGCTCTTGGATTTCATTTTTCAATCAAACATGAGTGCTATGGAATATCTCCAATCCTTTTACTTTAAATGAAAGTACACATGATTACAATTAAACCTGAATGATAATGTCGGCGAAGTGTCCATCATGGCTACATTATTTCGTATTTTGTTATCAAAAACCAGAATCCTAAAGCTTCTCTGGAAATCCCTTTATTTCACTCGTAATATTTAATACCGTTTCATGTTTAATAGTTGATCAGTGAAGCGCCGTGCACTCGTATGCAACTTATTGGCGGCCAATCACTCGTTTCTGTTTTATTATTCCGCAATGATACACGACGGGTTCATTAATGTCAACAATGTTTGGTCATCCGCCAACTGCAGCGAGCAGAATTTCGTAATCGTATCATGAACATTCGTGATCGCTCGGATTGGAAACGGCACGTAACTGATTTTACGTTAAATAAAATCGCAACTGGTACGGCGGGTTACGTGACCATTCCACGAGCATCAGTCACGGCGTTTCCACCCTGCATAAAACTACCCTTGCTACATCGGCAAAAGCAACGAAATTGCTATATGACTTTGCTGTTCCGGGGAAAAAAGCGCGCCGCGAACGAACGAAGGGCCGCGTTGCGGTTGTTGCGCATAGTGACGTTTAATTAAGATAAAAGCAGCTCTGAAAGAGAAATCGTCGACGTTCTTACCTCAAATAAGAAACATCGCGTTCTGCAACGTTTAAGTGGTGGAATCATAATTTACTGCCGTATCGGTGGCCATATTGTTCCGTGGAATGTTCATGTATATGCGTACAACACGTTTAATTACATGTCTAAAAATCTTTTCGTAGATATAATTCATAATTAGTGAATTTTATGTATGTATTTTTCAGACTAAAAACATTGATTAAAAATTAAGAATTTCGAAAATAATTTATGTCATGAACGGTTTGAGCGATCTCGATCAATAAAATATATGTCGTAAATATAATTGAGGTACATTTACAAACAAATTGGGTAAGGCACCTGATAATAGAAATATTCTTACAGAATTTTAAAAGTATTTGTCTACTTCTGGTAATGTTAAACGTACCTTCAAGTGTGATGAAAAAATGTAATCATCCTCAATGTCTACGATCTTTTCCCTTCTTTTTGGCAGTTATTATACCATACCCATGAAATTTCTGTATTTTTTATTCAATATAAACACAGTCCATTGTACAAACACACGTGGTGACCTAATATTAATCACCATTTAACAGAACTGCCATCGAGATGCTTGCTGAAACCCACGTTACCGCACGAAAAAACTGATTAAACTCATCAAGTAATTTATCAAACGGATCACTGGAGCATACGATCGTTTGATAACATCGCTTTCCCCGCCCTCATAAAGCGTTCTATTTCCCGTTTCATAAAACGCAGCGCTGCCGGCCTTTACGATAACCCGCTGTTAACATTCTTTTACACCGAAAAGCTCGTGCCCCTAACAGAGCTCGCATTCAATAAACAAACGCAATAAGAGGATCTATCCTTCGAGTGGGGGAGGAGCAGTAATAATACTCGCCTCCGTATAGTGCCCCAAGAGGTTTCTTCTTTTTTTGTTTCGAACACAAAGAGAACAGGTTGGACAAAAATAAAACAAGAAAAAAAAAAGAGAGAGGATTCCCGATGCCAAATTTGGTTAGGCGTCGACAGTCGACGGTGTCATTAATTTCCCGCCACGATACTGGCCCGATCTATTGGATCACAATCAGAGGCTTATCACGCTATCCATTTCCGGTATCCTCTGTCGCTCCTGTCCCCCGCTCCCCTCTGTTCGGCGCTCTGCTAGCGCCAGGGCACTATTCTATCGGTAACGTCGGTGCTTTTGTGTTCCCAGCGGGTACAGCTAGCTGGAATTCCGCGTGTAAATCCGGCTAGCACGCAGGTTCCAATCGTTGCACCCCACCCAGACTGATACAATGGACAATTTGTCAACGAGCCTAACCGACGCCAGAGAATGGCTCTGGCCCGGTCTTCGCAGCCACCGCCGCTAACGATTTAAGCACACCCACTCCCGCGACTCGTAAATTAATTAATGTCATGCAAACGAGTGATATTTCATGCCGTGTCCCTGGCAAATCGACGCGGATATTCCATTGATTATGACCGATCGATTGATTACTATGCTCGCAGCGCTGGCCGTTCGAGGGTTGTTGGTGAGTCTGTTACGTAATTCTGTTCTTTGGAGCTTACTTATACCAGTGGTGACCGTAACGCTTCGTTTCGATTGCAATTTTTTGTTTTCCAAGGATTTAAATAATTTCTTCGTTCCTACTTTTGTTCCATCCGAAACATGAATGGCAGGTTTACCGTGAAAAGGAACAGAATTAATTTCTGCGGCTAATACAATCGCAATATTTGGCAAAAGGACAGCTCGAAACTCAATAAATTCATCGGAATCGCGATGGTGCCGGGTTCGAAAACTCGCCTCTGTGATACGCGTTGATTGAACAATAATGATTACTCGACGAAACAGGGATCGTATAGTTCCATTGAACGTATATAAACGGAAAGGTTTGTTTGAAAGCGTCTCAATGAAGGCGTAACAAAAAGTTGATCGCGCGAAAAATATACTTCCGTCGTCGCTGTTTAATTTCCATTCAGGCGACGCTTTTTCACGCGAGTTGTATAATGAATAGGGAATCTATATTGGATGGCAGCGTTAAATGACACGGTCCACGCGCGTGTTTGAAACAAAGACAAATACGTGACCGGCGTGTTTACCTCGTCGGAACAAATGCGGGCGCGTGTGCTTAACTAAAAATGTTTTTTCATCGTGAAAACCCGTTGAATTGGAGTTTCTTTCTCGGTTGGTGAAAAATGAAATGAAACGAAACGCAATGGAAATCGCGATGAGACTACTCCACGTTCCGTGAAATTCGCTCATGAAACGACGGAGGAGAGACTCGGTGGAGGAGATCCAAGAAAGCCTCTAGAAGCGACCGGTGTTTAACCTTGTGCTCTCCAATGGGGCTGCTACGACGAAGGTAATATGCAATTGTCATAACGCGTTCGTGCGTTGTGACATGACAATGCAAGTTCAAATTTTATTCACGTATGACTGAGTCACTCGATGCATTTGCAATGAAATATTAATGAATAGTAACGGATAAATAGAGAACATATCCACAAACAAAAATCTTCATTCAAATTTTAATTTGATAACTGTACAAGCCAAAACTCGTTTATTCCATCATGCCACGTACTAGAAAACATACTAGAAACATTCCAGATTAATTTACCACTTCGAATAAAAAATTAAATTCTGGTAAAAACATGGCCATCCTTTGTAGTCTAGAAACAATGCAATAAATCTTCGAGGAACCATGAATATTTAACATCTCCGGCCTGTGACCCCTTAATCACCGTAGATGGGCAACAGGGAAAATGGGATCGCGGAAAGAATTAATTAGAGCGAATCAACATCGTTGCAATTACGAGAAAACAACGAGTGCGTCTGTCGGGACGTGAAATTCGTGTAACGAGTTTACGACGACAGACACGCGTCATGTAGTGAGAACGATGATGTATAGACGCTGAAGACCGTGGCAAATGATAAATCGAGACCGAGGTCTCGTCTTGTCCCGGCAGTTCCAGCACCCTCCAACAGATGGACCTCCATCAATTCCAATTCTCGCAAGCGCCTCGTTCAAGCATCGCGTCAACCCCAGTCGCAGCCAAGGTTTATGGTACCCGTCGCGGATTTGCTATTTTTTAGTAGAAAAGCGTGATCTTTTCCCTGTCAAATAAACGATGTCGAGGATGCAAAACAATTGTTTCATGTAATTTATTCTTTTAAACGTCTTCACGACATTTGTACTGTACACCCTTCCAAGAAAATTAATATATCTATGGAATTGAATGAATACAATGTAATACAGAATTTTTGGACTCACTCGGCACAACTTTGGCAATTCTGAATTTTTCTTAATACTTTATCTACCGGGCTATTTAGAAACAGTCTTTAATTCCAAAAAGAATTCTTTACAGTAGCATATGCCAATCTAGGCTGACAATAATTCCTTCGTACTACTACTAGGTACATTGAAAGCCAAGTCTGTTTCCAAAAAATTGAGCATCGTAAGTAGACAACCATCGACACAGTAAATAAATTCGAAAAGCTAAATACTGGAATTAAAAAGCCTATAAATAGGCTCCCGGTAAATAAAGTGTTGAATATAATTTGGTGGAAAGAAAATATTTCCAGAGCAAGAACGAATTAACACGAATATTTTTCATCACCTTCTCCCTTCTCCACGACTACCCTCAGCTACTTATTAACCGAATCGAAGTTCCCATGATTCATAACCCACGTAACCTGTGCAATCGTCGTAAATCTTGGCCCCGTCAGCCAACAAACACTTGTTAACGAACAGTCTATCTAGGTGGTGGAAAAATATCGGTTCCTCGTGACACAACCAACCCTCGCCGGGTTACTTTCGCGCGAATTTCGGCGAGGATTCGTTCAACAGAGACACGATGTCGGCGCGATATCAAGGCTTGCTATCTAAATAACGTAATCGACAGGCTCGAAAACTATTTCGATGCGGCGACAAGTACATATCTGCGCTCGTATCGGCATTTCATGATATATATCGCGGCGACTGGTCCGCGAGTGCGCAGTTACCCAAAATGCCTGCACGCAATCGAAACAATGGCCCAATTTCGATTGCTGCTGCCCCCCTCGAAGCCTACAATTTCCATTTAACGCAGTTGTCTGTAAGCTCGAATGTAATTCGGCGGCCGCGCGTGATTAGGTTTCAGCTGTACCAGCGTTTCCAAACGGATTTCGTCGTCTGCGCGCAAGCGTTCGTTAATACCTATCCCGCCTCATACGTAATTATGCTCGCGATGCGTGGTATCGAAACAAAAAATGGATTTCCTCGAAATAGGCGCCACTTGATTTATTCCCAGCGATTCTGCCCTCGTGAATGTAAAATTCCGAAGGGTATTAGTGAAAGTGAAATAGTTTTAAATTAGTTTTATAGTTAACATTCGATAATATCAAAACTATCAATTAATTTAGTCAAAATTCTTCAATAGACATAGAGTGTACGAATATTTATAGGATTGATTGTACATTAAATATTTTCTTCGACTCGCAGAGACAAAATAATGTTTCATCGTCAAAGAATCGCCCCTCTAAAAGCGAGTATCGCAATTAAGTTTTGCAAATAATAAATTCCCTTTCGCAACGAACGAACGACTCGCTGCGCGTATTTCGGTTAACTCCGTTTTCGAAAAAGCTGGTTCCGAACGAAGAACGCGACGCATGCGTCCGCGGTAGTTACATTCAGCGTTCGAACGAGTGGAAACGAAGTTTGGAGCGAATCACGGGCGCTATTTTGCTTCGGAGGCGGTACTTTACCATTCGTTATATTATCTTTCGTGTTCGAGATGCGGAACGACGACCTGGCGAAACTTTCGGGACGGCTCGCTAATTAATACGTTTAGATATTCATGCCAGGAGATATCGGCGAAGTTCGTCGAACTTACGGGTTACAACGGGACGTTCCGCGTTGAGGGAGAATGGTGTGCGGGAGTTGAAGTGAGGGAGAAGCCAACATCGCGACGAAAGAACGATTGGCTCGTTGCCCGAAAATTTCCAAGATCAAGCGAACGGAGAATTACGTTACGGGTAGGTGGAATTTTTTATCCGCTCATCAGCGTGAAAATTCGAACACCGAGGAGACACCTAGCCACCCCTAGCCTCACCAAAATCGACGTGGAAATTTATAACGCCGCAGAGCACCGATAAAACGTTTCATATTTATTACGTTAATTTTTATCATGGATGCTCCGATGTGGGAGTCTGAACTGGAAAATATTAAATGATTCAAAAAATAAATTTCTGTAATACAGATATTTAATCGGAAACTGTTCGTTGCGTAATACAAGAGAACGTTTACTCGTGATGGAAGTAAGTATTAGTTTCAGTAGTTTCATACAAAATAATTCATACTCTACCACCACCACCACCACCACAATTAAAAAAGAAAGCGTTGCGCAGCGGAGAAATCGATAAAGCGCATTCGTTCGCTCTACGTCGAAAAGGTCCACGTAATTTTCAATAAAAATTCATGGCGAAACAAAGTACCCGTTTAATGTAAACGGGAGATTATACGCGTTACCTAACGCGCGCTCGCGAAGCAGGAATCCAACGACACCAACGTGTCTGCGAAAGAGAAATCTCTGTGACAAACGAAACTGGCTACTAAGCGAGTTCTCCGCTGGCAGATTAGCAAGATTTTTCAGACGCAAATTCGCCCCCGGGGGTGTATGTTTTCCCAAAGAGAAGCCACTCCAATCCGTCGCGCGTTTTTTCCAAAGCAGAAACACGCTTCGAACGCGTCGCATTCGACAGTTGCCGTGGAATTCTCTCGTCTTTCAAACGGCCTCGTTGTTTTCACAGCGACTGCCGAGCGATACGATTTACATTTCGCAGGAAATCGTGCAAATGGTAGCTGTTTGTTCGAATGATTAAGAAATAGTCGCGACGTGTGAATGCGATGATCGTAGGATTTATTCGTTCGAACGAATTTCATTGCAAATTACGCGGGGAAAAGCTAGAAATACGTTTTTAGAGGGGTTAATGATAAATAGACTGCGGATGTTTATGCATTTATAGCGAATGGAGATACGGAGTTTGTACAATCGCAAAAATGTATAAAAAATCAAGAGCCATGTTTTCATTGAAGTTTTGAAAGTGTTCCAGTATCGATGAAGCAATGTTTTAAGTCACCATGTACACCACGATTATTTCGAAAGCTTTGGTTACACTTTATCGTCGATTGAAACGTAAACCTTTTATATCTCGAAACAAAGGAAGATGAACTTACTTTCGTAATGAACAGCTCAGTTATTGACTGAAAGGAGAGAAATTTAATCGCTCACCGCTCTCGTCGAAGAGAGGCTGGCTCGGAGCCAGTAATTCCAAGAATAGGTGGGGATAATCACGCGACACTTACTCAACACTTATCGACGATTGCGTGTATTCTACGCACTATACGTTGACTGACTTCAATCGCAGCTATTACATTCAAGGAAATATTCCGCAAGTAATTTTTTTGATTTGTCTCTATGCTACATTATTGTTTTCATTTTTCTTGCCTAAACTGGCACAGTAACAAACTAACAATCGCAGTTTACATCAATTAGAGACGTCATTTATACCTTATCTTAGTTAAGATCGAATGCTTCATGTAATATTAAATCAATTTTGATTAGTTGGCATATGGACCAAATTATTCAGCTGTAATAAGTTAAATTAGACTTGAAGTGCCAAGGACGAGTATTTCACTCTACAAATGTCAAAGTTCAAGCTAAAGGTCAGCTCGTGCTCTTGATTGCATTTAAATATCATGTAAAAAATAGTAGATGAATATTACTGATATTACTTTATATAAAATAAATACAAATTTTTGCTATTTCTTTGCTTTCTTTGTTCATGCATAGTCTCCCATCGGAGTAACACAAATCGGCGACGGTTAATTACCAACATTTCACGGTTCCTTTTCCAAATCAAAATCCCTTTTACATACACCACCTCAAAAGGAATAACTTTCGCAATCACCGTAAAAAAAAATAATCCTTCCCATCCTTCAAACATGCCATTCGAATGCACGACAAACAACTCCACTTCGAACTTCTCCAAATCCACGTCACGCTTTAAACTCCGTGTCGCATTCATGACTATGAAAAAGTAACATTAGAAATTATGAGCAATTCATACGAGGTGACACGATTTGCATTCGGGAACCGCAGGAATTGGCGACGTTTGTTTAAAACGCTCGAAAAACATCCAACGATTCGAACGCGATAACCGCGAGGGCAGAATCGAAGAAGTGGGTTTGCCGAGGCGAGCGAGGGTTGGGATCCATCCGTTTGAGTGTGCCGTCGAGCTTCCAGGGCTTTTCCAGCGGGGGTTGCCACCCTGGCGGCGCAGGGTGGTGGGAAGGGGTCGAAAAGAGTTTGAAATGGAGCGACCCGTGACTGAAGCAGAGCTCAGCTGTCGCGCGCAGCCTGTCCGTGGAGAATCCTACGGCGTACAGTCGTCGTTAAAAGTTTCCCACTGCCCGTCTCGTTTCTCCAGTGCGCTAATTACGCCTGTGAAAGTTTCATTTATGCCCACGGTCCGAGGCAACGCGAGACTCTCACGTTCGCGAGTAGGATCCGTCGCCATTCAATAGCGATACGCTGGTTATTCACTGCGACTCGAAACTGTCCAAGTGCGGTACGAGGGCTGAGTGGGAGGAACTTCCGCGTTAGTTGGAAAGTATTAGATAATTTTCATGATACTCTTCCGTGGAAATTGGAGGAGGGTTCCTCGGGTTGCTTCGTGAGGTAAACAATTAGGTTGTCCAAGAAAGGTATACTTGTTTTTTAAATTCAGAAGGGGAACTGAAAGTGGAGGGTTGGTGATCGATTCTTGAACTAATGTAGGATACTAATGTGGGAGTTTCGTAATCAGAGCAAAGGGAGCTTTTCGGCGATGTATAAATACGTGAGCATTATTTTTACGTACAGTTTAAAAATAACATCAAGTGAAATCATTAGGGGTTTATGGACTCGAGGATGTCGGTAACCACCTGTGTACGTCAGCTTCATAAATATTTTCCTTCGTTTTAATTGTACTTTCATCCTGTACTCACAGTAAACTCGATAAATCGAGGTTCCGAAGGGGAACCTCGCAAGGGTCGAAACGTTAATCGCGATTTATTGTACTATTCATTTGTACCTGATACTTTTAATCCTCTCATACCGATTATTTTGGACTAGACGTGATTAATACCCTTTCTTATTCAATTCAGCATGGATACCAACAGGAGAAGTATTAAATTACACGTTGCAGTTGTCAGTAGGGACATTTTTTAACTTTTCCTTTTGATTTCGAATGTCCAACCGTTGATCCTGGTTCCACAGGATGTTTAGAAGTACCCTCGACTACGTACATACGCGAAACATATCCGTGTCGCTAACATGCACGTCCCTCCTGCTTCGTCCTGGCGTTCTCCTGTGTTCCGTATAATGGTTCGAGACTGTTGCTTGGAGAGTTTTGGTCGAATGAAAACGACGCACGGGTTTCAGTTACGAAAGCGTCGTTACACGTCCACGATGAATGTACGGAACGAATCCTGTAGCCCTCCCTTTTCCTGTTTGTACACGTTGCCATGCTAATGCTTCGAACGTCAACGATTTAGGGAACTGAATATTCCTGCTACCTTCCAATTGTGTTCGAGGCGTGTCCTTTGGTAATTGTCAACGGTGGAGCCTTTGATATTCCCGGTGATTTGCGTTAATATAACGACACCAGGATATTTTGTGCGCTATTGATTTGTACATGCTGGTAGCACGAGCTGAACTGATTCATTATTTGCTTGGGGTTAGTAAGTACTCTGGATGATAAAACATAGAAATTTATTTCTTTTAACTGTTTTTCTTTAGAGAAAAGAAAGATATTTTTCACTCGCCCTCAAGGTGCTTTAAATATTGATTGTGTTTGTTGGCAGTGCACAAAATAAATTTTAATACTCCCCTATGTAAAATGCTGTGAATCGTTAACGAAGATCTAAATTGTATAGGTCGGACTATTAATGTGAACTATTTTACATCCATCTGTAAATGTGTGTTTCTATTGGATCTTTGTTTGCGCTAATCTATTTTTAGTTTCTACGTGGCATAGATCGAATGGCTCAGGTATATGGCAGGTTAAATATGTCATTTCTGTTTCTAAACATAGCTGATTAGCCGTGGGCTTTCGTGTAACGATAAGGGATCTAACGTGTAGTCGCTTCGACTTATTTCCATCTCATAACAGCAACATGGCATAAATTCGAGGGGAATGGTCGACGAAACTCGCGGAGAACACAATCGATGAAATCATCTGTTTAAAATAAATTTTTTGGAAAAGTTACTAAGGTCCCTTTTAGAAAATCCATTATACACCTACGAGACACGACTATAACGCTAGTTTTATTCTTGGTAAACAAACATGTATGATCAAGTGCATAAAAGCAAACATACAGAAAATATCATCAATAAAATACATATTACACTGTTAAGAAAATAAGATATATTTTCACTTAGATCTCAATTATTTATCCGAATCTGTAAAAATATGAATTTGCGTGAATGTACGTAGTGTAGTAATAATATATATAAAATCGTCGTTACAGGAAATCTGTTTTGTCGAAATGTCGCTTACCCCGACTCTGTGCCGCGTCTCCTCTCCATTCGATTCCCTCAACTGTTCATGGAGCTAATTCCTCGCACGCAAAGTGCTCTCGTTGCAGCCCCCGGGTTTTCATTTCCCAGACCGAGCACGCATGCTCCGCACACATTGTTTTCCCGCTCGCTGGGCGCAGCTCTTTTGTGATTCCCTGACTCTCGCCCCGTTCCCTTTCTCTCGGTGCATTCATCCCCTAGCCCGCACGCATCTCTTCAACCTACAACCTCAACAACTGTGTACACCGTAATCAGTCCTTCATCATCGCCGTCGTAACCAGGCCGGCCGATCAAAGAGCATCCCTCCACCGACAATGGGAACACCTTACGAAAATGCAGGACAGGCGTCTTCGACGAGACGCCGGCATCCCCTATTATCTCTGACAACGTTTGATGTCTCTGGGATTGTCTTCTTCCGCGTCCCTTTCCGTGAAGTGCGAATCTACGAGTATCCTTACGCATGCTTCGTTATATTATTCCTTTCTTGGTTTTTTTTCAGTGCATAACTGTCGCTTCAGTTATTGCTTCATACTCTTCGTATTCCTATAAAATGTAGTCCCCAGTCTACTACCCTAAATCAAAGCATGCCTCCCCGAAATGAAAATCATAATCATCAACGTTAAATTAAAATTATATCCAGCAAAGAGTCCCATAGTTGGCCAACTAGTAAAAGAAATATACGTTTTAAGATATAAATGGTGATTCGCGGTGCGGTTTTATGCAAGGTATTAAGGACAATGATTACATTTCTCATTTCGACTCCGTGAGTTAACATCGTTGTATGGAACGTATTTATAATGTAAGTGTTAAAATTTACTAATCCAAAGGGAAAAGCTTTTGAAAAATTCGTATCATCATTCAAAGAAAATCCGCTTTAGCTCTCACATCTTCGTGTAATGTATTATTAGTTCCAGTGCTTGTAGTCCGAAGAAAAAGAGTAATCCGAAGAAACGAAAAAGTAAAAATGATACGTTTCTAAAAATAATATCTCTAGTCGCTCTGAAGCAGACGTTGTTCTCGAAACAGGTTGCAGATGATAGAATCCGTGGAGAGAAAGCAGCTTTACTGAAATAGACATGTCGAACGAAAGAAGCGCTCCGGCAAGTTTTGAAGAATTGGAAGGATAAGCAATGAAATATGGAAGGGACTGTTAAATCGCTATCACGATTCTTCGTTTAAATTGTGTACAAAGCGCACACGTTATTTTGGTCAATGGTGTAAGTGATATATGTTTGTCATTGATTTTCATTTATAGTTAGCAACAAGATAAAATGATCAAGATTTCAAGATTTTGATTATTATAACGAATATTTTAATAGCAAAGATTCAAAGAATCATTTCATTGAAAAAAACGAAACTTTATTTTCTGAAATTGATAAGAGTATGCAACCGCTTAGCAACAAAGAATCCAATTTATCGAGCATAATTATTAAACTATAATCTAAAAGTATAACGTATGTTTTGTCATATAGAGTACGAGCTTTCCTCTAATCGTTTTTTGAAGCCCTTGTTCCCGATCTCCCGTTCTTAAATCCGTGCGAAACGCCAGCCTGTTTTCCCTAAAAGAACGCGCCACGGAGCGTTAAACGAGCGTTCGCTAAACGTCGATTTATCGGGCAAAAAAAAACCTGGGAGCCTGTTATCGTTTTATCATATTTACCGACGATACTATAAAGTTACGGGGGTGTGCGCGATCGCGATACAAAGCGTGGCCCGATAAAAGATGCAAGCCTGACAAACGCTGAAAAACGACTTGAAGGGTTTCGTGGCAAAAAATATGAAAATATTTTTTTTAAGGTGAACCCCTACAAACTATACGAAACAAACTACATATATTGGATAACAAGTTATTGAAATCATATTACTTATAAGAGAGGAAATGAAAGACTGCTCCAATTAAATGTCTCGTACAGATTTTCTTTTTATTAAGATGTAAGACTATGGAACAGTTAAAACGTTATTTCGAAATATTCGAAGAAATCATTCGACTCTCTTGCTTCTAAACTCGTCTCAGTTTATAAAAATGCAAAATGATCTTCCTAGTAAGTATTACTTTTCAGAATTCTACTTTTTAACAAAACCCAAATGATACGCAATACACCCACAAGCTTATGAATTAACATAAAAGATAATATTTAAACGTACACCAACACGCACATATTCTTACTGAAATCTCAAATCCTACCTCCCCTTTTGTAAAACCCTTTAGATAAGAATTTCGCTCATCTCTATCGGCATTCAGGCCAAACTCGTAACTTTCAGCGGCACGTTTTACGATCACGATTTCGCCTGCCACCAGTCGACCAGTTTCATCATAATTTCTCGCAAAGTCATCGGCCATTGCGCCGCGATTCGCGATATGGAGAACGTCCCTTTCGTTTCCAATCTCAATAACGCGGCCGTTTAACGCCAGGCGTTATTCTTTCGCCTCTGACGCTTAATTAGGATCCCGTGTCTGCGAGCGTCGGCCTGTTTTTCCAACCCTTTAACGTCGCCGGGGTTCGTACCCTCGTCTGGAACAAAGAACGTCGAAAGGAATACGAGGGATCCATAAATTATGAAAACGTGTTTCGTTCGCGGGCGCTAGAACGACACCGTCGAGTCGTCGTCCTGTTTACAGCGATATAATACGTTTAATTGCGACGTCAACGTCGCAGCCAACCGTACGTTTCGACCGCTGGAATAATAATTATGGAAGCAGCCGGTTTCTCTGTACGTGCACGCGTTAGCCGCGGAAAGAAGGAAGGAAGGAAGTCGATTCGCGAAACCGACGAGCCTCTGGGTTTACCCGCAACGCAATTATTTTCAGAGCGTCGGCGTCAACCGGGTTCGCGCCCTTTGGCAGAGGCACGTTTCGTTCTTTGGTCCGATTGGCTTGGGGATCCGCGACAGGCCCATTTAACAGGAGTTTCAATTAACCTGTGATTTGAATAGATCTGGAAAATTGTACGACGGAGAGAAAAACAGGGCTTCGTTGGTGTACATTCATAGTGGTGCGGATGATTGTAGGGTTAATTGACTGGTATCCTTTCATTCAGTTAATTTGAAGTAAAGGCTGATTCGAAACGATCTGAAAATATACGAACGCAAGGGTAAACAAGGTATCGGCATTGATCCATTCGAACCTACATATGTATATTTAGTTGTATTTGGTTCTATATCTCTCGGAACACGTACCCGTTGAAAAATAAAATGTTCTATGATGTTTCTTCAGAAATAAACAACAAATTTACCTCAAAAAGGGCGCAGAATGTATTCCCACGCCTAATATATACCGCGTTAATAACGATTCGACGAAGAGAGAAACGTGTTTGGCGTCTTTCGATGCAGCACCCCCACAGGGGAATTTAGTTTCTGTGATTAACTGCGGCGTACTGTTTCAGTGGCGAAGAAACCGTATTTGCTTGGAACGAAGTACGAAAAAGAACCAGGAGAAACCGCTGAGCCAGAGAATTCGGTGAAACCGAGGGGCGGACTTGTAAACAGGGCTCTTTTGAGAATTGGATCGATCATGGAAAGACCCTTTCATACCGTTCGACTTGAGTTTCCCATTGATTGCAGTCGGTAACGCTGCGGATACGTTTACGAACACTTTTTTCTCCCTTTCCACGATGGACACAACAGGTACTGCAAGATTAAGTGCATTTCCTTCGTCGAAGAGAGAAGCTCGGCGACAAGGGAGAGGATAAATCGAATTCGACGTTGAACGTGTGCAAAGTGAAAAATTCACGAACGATGGAGAATTTAAAGGCGTCGTGTAATGCTAGAATTGAGATGATTACATTAAACATTTATTTCAACCGTTTTCCAGTAATACCTTCATAATTGTTGTCGTTGTCTTTATTCTTGGGATGTCACATTTATGAGGGAATTATTTATGCAGAAGCCACCTGTTTAAACTTCACGTTAGTCGCCTTTAAATTGACAAAATGGTAGTTTTAATTATTAATGATACCTTATATTATTACCTACATATTATTGCCTTATATTATTACCTTATTGACAGATTTGACTGCGGTTCTGCAAGTTTAAGATAGTTTCAAAATGAATGGTTATTATTATCCGGACATTTTAGCAAGCTCTGTTCAATGCTATCATTAAAAATAGAGTACATAAGATATGTGAGCCGTTCGTTGCACAAATCGATTAACTCCATAAAACAAGAAGTTCATAAATGTGATAAAATAATGTATAAATAATAATAAATAATAATAATAAATAATAATAATAGTACGATGTTATTATGTTTGTCGTTTAATGGTATAAATCTTTATTACTCCAAAAAAATATTATAAATATATAAAAAGTTACGACTATACCAAGTGCTTTGATATTTAAATTCACGATTTTTCAAAAAGTGGAGTTAATCGATTTGAGCAGTGAACGGGTCATATAAAAAGAACAATTATTTCTAACCTGGCAATAAAGCGCGTTAATGAATTAATTTAATTCAACTCGTGGCGTTCTGCCGCAATTAATCGTCGTATCGACCACCATTTAATCAGGAAAGATTGTTTCGTTCCCTCCCAGAGCGTGTAATCGCGTAATCAGGCACGTCGCGATGGCGTCTTCCGGGAGCTGTATCGTTCGATTTCGTCGCGGTAATCCCGTCGCGTCTTCCCAGAACTTTTCCACTTCCACTTCGCCGCTGTCGCCCGTGTTTCACTTCGTCTCCACCTTAAAACATACTTTCCAGCGATATCGAGACTTTAATCCTCTGCTTCGCGCTCCATCGTGCCCAGCGTCGCGGCTCCTTTTTGCTCGATCAACAGGGCGTGCTCGATCTTCGAACATGGACGAACTTTTACAGCGAGTACTTTTTTCTTTCGACGAGCAACCTCCCCCACGCAGTGTCTTCTTCGACCTCCTTTCCTGCGTTTCTTCTCGAGGGTTGGAAAAAAATGGTTTATCGTGGGAGCACCTGTTGGATGATATCTTCGAGAAGGGGGGTCCCTCTTTCGCTAATTCGGGTTTTAAGCTTACGCGAGTACAACAAATTAGGGCTGGTGATTAGAGGCTGGAACAAGGTAGATTATTCCAACTGTAAGTACGAGTTCTTTTCAGGTCTACAAGTTATACAATTTGAGGACGATTCGAGCTCGGTTACCCCGATGGCAAAAAAAATTAATCGAATCGGTTAGTAGACCGGGTTAATTAATCAGCAAGCGTGACAGTTGCACGGCGATAATGGTGCGCGTGCGCAACCAGTTATCATCCGGCCAATTAAAATTATCAACGCGTCCGCGCATCGGAAGGAAAATCGACAATTTCTGCAGCATTCGAGTAATTAGAGGTCGCGGAAAGATTCGACTGATTTTCAACGAATGGAAACAGAAAACGGAAAGAGGAGGTGGCTGGGGGGACGAGGGGAGGGCCTGGCGACTGAAAGTTCGTTATATGATTTAATTACGGTGCACGCGCGACATTTAAGGCCCTTTTGAGATCCAATTTTCCGCGCGACCGCGCAGCGCCGGCCCTGTGCACACGCATCAATTTCGGAATGCTCGTTACACGCGCGACACTCGGCCCGACGAGCCGCCTTAATTAAAACCAAGGAAAAGCCGGGGAAAACGCACGGCCACGCCTCGACCTCGCACCTGACGGTAAAACCGACACATGGCAAAATTTCCTCGAGCCACTAATGACTCGTAATTGCTGCCGGGAGCAAAAATGCTCGCGAACCTTGTTTGGGCGCCATCAATTGTACGAGAAAGTACAATTACATAGTCAGATAATTGATTTCGCATATAAAAAGATACTTTCCATTTCAGCCACGAAAAACCGCTACCTGGACCACCGTGGCGCGGTGAATCGACGCGAGAGTCGATCCACGGTCTGAATTCGGTTCGTTCAACCGTGGCGGAAAGAGGCTGGGTGAATCTGGTCACTCGGTTCGTCGGTGGTTTGGAAAGCTCGCGAAAACGAAGAACGGTGGGAAGAGCGATGGGCCCGGGCCGCGGCTCGTCACCGATAAAGAATAAATTCCAGGAACGGTACGTTCTGAAAAATGACGGCCCGAACAAATGGTGACATCCGTCGCGCCTCGGGGCATCGGCGAGTGCTCGTCTGCGCCGTATTGTCATTCCGTCCGAGTAACGATCCAATAAAAGGTGAGCACAAATCGTCACGACCGACGTGGAAAATAATGGCGGCCACGCGGAGAGGAGGAGGACCGATAGCAGTTCCTATCCACCGATATGCAAAGAGTCATGGACACGTGTTCTCTGTCCTCCACCTTCTTCCTATCTGTTTAACACGTTTATACGGGACGATGCGGTGCATGACTTCGACACGATTCGGCTGCTCGCTTTATATCCACGAATAATAGGGAGGACTGACATCGACCTCCGAAAATGCACCGAGAGGATGTTCATTAGCGAGACGAAAATATGCGGAGTGATCTATAATTCAGGCTCATGAAAAGAACATCGAAGACAGGGGGTGGTTTCATGTTGGAAGGCAGATTGGAAACGTGGATTGCGTTTAGTTGGTTGCAAGGTATATTATGCAATTTCAATTGCACTCAAGTGCACTCTTACTAGGTGTCAAAGTCCTTCCTATTTCTCTCTGGAAGTCCTTCAAGGGTATTCGACTAGATCGCAAAACCTTACATCAAAGAACCCCTAAACATTCCCTGACCTCCCTCTCTGCGACTGAAAATAATATACATATCACCATATGCCAAAAAAATGATTCCCATGTATTCAAACCCAGCAGAGATATTCCAGCATTCCTTTAGAGCCCGTCCACCCTATTTCTATCCAGTGCTCCCCCCTCGATCGTAGATTGTCGTCTCTATCCGCTCGAGAGCCCCCTGAATTTCAAAGGACACGTTTAATCCCGGGATAGGGTCGATTAGGTGTCAATCCATTATAGCGACTTTCGACTGCCAAAGGGGGAGAGTCGTTCGGAGCTCAGACGAATCGCGGAATCCTCTTCGACGATGGGGTCGAAGTGGGTCGAGTTTCGAAAAGAGGGTGCTCGACTATTTGACACGGCCAAGGGGAGAGTTAGGTCCGTGGAGATATTTAGTCCGAGTTTCAGCAGAAACTATTCGCGTTCCATGACGGGGGATAATTTGGGTCACGGGTCGAGCACAATGGCCGATCGTAGGTACCTAAGCGTGAAATTCAATTGAATAGGTAAATTCGTAAAGGACGGGGTACCTTCGACGGTACCGCGACACCCTGTGTGTCTTTTCCGAGCGGAAACGCGAATGCATTCGATTAAGATGGCTGACCCACCGGAAGTGCTCCCGGTTCTCGGGCGTCGTTGAAGCGAAAACGCGCTGCTCGCTTTCCGTGAAACCGTTTGAGGGCGCGATGCGATAACAAAAATCGCCGAAAACCTCCGGGGAAACGGTAACGGACCAGGAATTCACGGGGGATACTCTTCGTTTAACTTTTTGGGATGTTTATTCGACCATCGGAACTGAGGATAAAATATTTAAAGGAGCAGATTGTGGGTCGTTTGTTTTATTTTAATTTTTAAGTGTAGTTGATGTGAGATTTTTTTTTTTTTGAATGGTCTTTTTTGAAGCAATATTTCTTAATGGTCTTTTATCTGGAGGGTGCTGAAAATGGTGAAAAGTACAAACGAAGTGCTTTAAATGAGATAGTCGATCCTAGATATTCTACAGACTCGACCTCCTTTCCAATTTTATAATAAAATCTATAAAGTAATTCTCGAAACCCGTATACTTCAAGAAAACTGCCAATTCCGTCCTAAAATGCCCTTCGTTCCCGTAATTTCAGACAAAAAATAAACGAAAAGCCGACTTTACGAGGAAATAAAAAAAAAAGCGTACGGGTTCCCAGCGAAATCCCACGCGCGATTAATCGCGCGACGGCGCGAAACGGGCAACGCGGAATAAACGGGCGGGTATCCGATTAATCTTTAATCACGTATACATAAATAACGATCACTATAATATGCACATGTAAATAAGCTACGTTCACGAATGACCCACTTGAAAACCGATATGAGGCGGGAGCGTGTTCCGTCGGGAGCGATCGATAGAAATGCGAGTATACGCGATACGTACCAAGCTTAAATCGTGTGCAGAATGACCGCGGGAAGATATGAAAAGCACTCGAGGGTGCCGATTCGCGTGACCACGCATGATAATTGATGTTAAACCATGAAATTGCCTCGACACGCGAATGTCTGCACGACGATGGCGTGCAGTTTCGACCGGTGTCCTGCGACGAACTTGTTCCCGTTTACCCTCTAATTACGCGACCTGTCTGCGTTACAGAATATAATTTCCGCGCTCGCTTGCGTTTGACACGTGCTTTCACGCGAACGCACGGATTTTTACCGTCACGTGTGCTTTTCAGGTAGATTGAACAGGTGACATCAATGGTAACTTTAGAAGCTGATTGTTATCGCAATTGCTGGGGAAATCTGTTGGAGGAATCTGATCATAATTCTTGGGTGAATTACGTAATAAGTTTGGAAGGTGGTATTATTACTATAATTATGAATAATGTGGTGGAGAAATTTGATAATATTTTCAGGGAAATTAAGTAATATCATTAAGAAGTAATATCATTACTATAATTATTGGTAATATGCTGGGGGAGTCTGATAATAAGTTTAGGTCAATTAAGTAATAGCTATAGGAGATAGTATTATTACTACAGATATTCAACTGTGATAAAGAAATCTGATAATCCTTTCAGGTAACGTAGACGTAAACGTAGATTTATGCTATGCACGCATGTGTTAGAATAACTCAGGTGATCCTGCTAGGTAAACGGAAACTCCAGTCCTTTTAGTGTTACAACAGACAGTTAAGTTGCATATACGCGCTGTACATCTCGCTGTCCACGACGCGTGAGAGCTTCTCCCTTGGTTTGTTTCACCACCACCTTCCATCGGTAAATCTGTTCCTTCTACGCAGTAGAATATGCAAGCGAGCTCTTGCGTGATTGATTTAACCTCTTCAACGACGAATTATGTTGCTTGAAATGTTGCTTTAATTTGTGTAATTTGTAATAGAATAGAATACAAAATAATATCATATAATATAAATAAGCAATGAGTAATGAGACAAAAAAAAACAACATTTCAAAAGCAGCAGGACTTACATTCCTCTTCAACCCACTCCAAAGACAAATATACTCACCCCAAAGAAAATATTTAAATTACCACACCCGCGTTTAGGCGACTAAAACATACCTAAGTCCACAGAGCCACGAACGTTACAAAAAAGCCCTTCCTCGATGAGGATAATTCGAAGCCGTCGATGCGGCAGGGGTGCATAATGGGCGCATAAAACGCGTGCAGCTGGCTGACTGAGGTACACGTATGCGGGCGCATATATTTCTCATAGAATAACGCTCATATTAATGCGGCGAGGGTATAAATTAGCTGGGAATCCGGCTAGGGGAGACAGGAAAGGTATCCACCTACGCTGAACACGTACCCGGCATTTGCTTCAATGTGTACCCGCCTCCGCCACAACGGAGCATATGCGTATTTATAAACGTGACAAGTAGGACAATGAAACCCGCGGGTTCTACGTGTTTCCTGGCAACCTCTGCTCTTGATTTATCCGACGCTGTTGCAACACCCCCAATGTCGCGCAAACGCCTCCGGTAAGCGCCCTCTTCACGCTTGATTTCATAAACGCGAAATGGTTAGGCGAAACTTGAGGGGTTCCAGAAGCTCCTGCTCGGAGAAAGACTCTCCTTGCTTGTTTCCAGAGGAAAAATCCCCGCGCCGAGCAGACTATGGCGGAACAGAATGCTTCCTTCCATTCCTGGCTAATAGAGACAACCTCGGGGTAGTCGAGGCGTGAAAAAGAAATAATTCCCAATCGTGGAGCTAGGAGAGCCTTGTTTAAGGATGGTTCGGTTAATTTTTTACACTCGGATACACACGAATCCTTTTGCTCTTACGAACCACTTTTGTTTTATGAAGAAAAAGCAATTCTTAACTTTAGACACGTGTCATTTTTCTAAAAGTCGATATTCTTTCAAAAGTTAAAATTCAGTAGTAGTTTTAACATTATTTCAGATAAATCCATTGGAATTTTTAATATCAAGCAATCCAGGTTTGTATAACATTGTTCACTGCAAAACATGTTTTTTTTTTTTTTTAGAGAGAGTCTCCAGCAGATCGCTCGTATTTCCAAGAATTTCGTGAAGGAGTGTCTTTTGCGACCTCTCAAGTACCCCTAACTAAATTATGAGATGAGCGATTAGTTACCCTAAGACGTAAAACTCGCATAGGGATAGGAGATCGCCTACAAGTACAGAATCGACGGGTACCGGCGAGTGGATACATATTGGAGCAGATCCCGCTGCCAGGTGTAACGCGTTTTCTGTTTGCCCAGGCAATGTTTCAGACGACGGGGTCGGCGTTCCACGGATCGTAGATAACCAATAGAAATGACTGGCTTCACGAGCTTCCAGCCAGCCTCGCGGCATGCAAAGCAGGGAAACGATTGTCATTCAGCTCCTGTGCGACGGGCTTGTAATACTATCCTACACGTCCGCCCTTTTCCGCGGCGCTTTCTCAAGATTTAGTCGCGCTTTGTTACCGTCAGGAATACATTTTTTCCTTCCGTGGTAGATAAGGGTGTACGTGAATTTCTTCTGCGGGTAATCGATCGACGCCGAGGAATTCATTTGCTCGGACTGTTATCTCGTACTTTCAACCCCCTCTAATTTCGCTGCGCTTCACGTCGTACCCTATTATTTAGCTTTGAACAGTCACGAGACAAATGGCGTCTTATGACATTCGAAAAGCCATGGAGAATCAAAATTGATATGCAAGGGAATTATTTTGTTTGATGATATAAGCATTTATTTAATTGGAGTTTTTATAGTAGCTGGAAACTTTATTTTGATTGTATACTTTTATGTTTATTCACAAGGTGAGGTCGTCGTTTGTTCCCCTCAGAAATGCATTCCCTCCTTACTTGGTAGATAAGGTCCGCCAGTTTTGGAGTCAAGAAGAGCATAATTTTAGGAGCGCGTGCGACGGAACCGTAGGCCCGATTTTCTGCCACTTAAAATGCGAGGAGTACGAACCGAGGGATCGTCATTCCTCGAGTTTACTACTGTCACGATGTTCAGATAAGAACGAATGAATAAAAACGAGGTTAACCAACGGCGCCAAGTGCGATTTGTAGGAACAATGTCGCGCCTCTTTTTCTGTAAAAATATTTTTAAGGATCGGTCCGGATGTCTGTTACGACTCTTTGTTCGTGAAAATGTGTAGCGTGCTTGGTAATCTTTAGTGGTGAACTCTTTTAAGGAAGGTTTTACTTTCCTTTTTTGTCGACGTCTGGGAGCAACAATAAAGCAGAAACTGATGTTTCTTTTGAAAAGGAATCCTCTAAATATTACAACAAAAATTATTCCACAAATTCTAGATTTAACTGTTACATGTCTTTTCTACACTGTTTCTCGTTATTTATTGCAAAGGTGTTATATAACATTTTAATTCCCCTCCCTCGGACTCCATTTGAGTACTCATGAATAATTGTTTGCTAAAGTGGGAAACATGGAATACGTTTCCACATCACTGTGAAAATTACGCCGATATCCACGAGCAAGCTTCCCGCTCACTTTTATGACATACGTGTCTTCCGAAGCTAATAACTCGACTAAACGATCAAATATTTCTACATCTCTGTAATGGAGAACGTGCCACGTGCTCCCTGGAGGGAAGATTAGGTGGAAATGGATTTAACTTGTCCAGTTAAAGCAGCGTTTTTCAAACCGTCCTCCATGAAATACTGGTGTTCCACGAGGAATCATAACTAATAATTTAACGGATAAAATGAAATAGATCGATCTTGTATATTTACAGTTTACAATTTTAATTTTCAACCGAGTTTATAATTCGTATACGCGTACTCTTATTTTATTATATATTATGAGGTGTTCGTTAAAAAAAACTCAACTATGTACTAAATAACATAGGAATTGGAGAATGCAATATTCAATCGCTAGGATGAATCAATAATATAAATGATGTCGAGGGGGGTGGAAATTGGAATTAGGTTCCACCGAACACGTGAGATTCTAAATAGAATTAGGGGTATATTTGAGACTAATATTGATGACCATGAAATCCAACACGGCATTAATTCTCAACTCGACCAACAACTCTGGATAACTCTGCACTGCATTCGACTTCGAACGACTATTTGCTACCGCCTACCTCTAAGCGATTAACGGACGACTAATTACCCACTGATTCGAAACACTATCGCGCTGCGTGCTCGATACGTCACACGCCACTTGTTTCACAGCTTAGGAATTTATTCGCATATGCTTATCACTCACCATTAATTCTTAAACTTCCACAGCAAGAAATATCATATTATTATATTATTATTATATACTAGTGATACATTAATGAACATAATGTTATATTAAAGATACACTAGTGTCATGGTGTGACATTGTAAACATTTTACAAATTATAGAAGATTGTTTAAATCAAGAAATTTCATAATCTTAATACGAATTAAATATCTAATGGAAGGATAATGCTATTAAAAAATTATTTTACACAAGTTGTTTTATCGTTAATCGTTTTCCTCGGCGAAAATCGAGCGACTAGTTCGACCTATTAAAATATCCAAGCTACGGTGTGACTCTTGCTTCCCAAGACAAATATTCGACAATGGCTGTGCCGCCTACGTAACAGAATTAATCGACTAACGGCGTATAACCTATTTCCCATCGCTCGTGGAATATTCATTTCACGTTTTGGCATTAAACTGTCAACGTGGAACCATAAACGCGAGCGTGTGCGTTGCCCGTTATTATGCCTGATTAGTTAAATAACATAATTAACGTTCATCAAGCGGTCAGATAATGGGGTATACCTATTGTGTCGTCTGTTTATTAATTCGGAACATACACGGGATCTGTAACACGCTTATGTCAATAATTGCACCGGTATACCGTTTCTATCGCGATTACTTCAAACACTAAGATTAGGTGTGCAGGAAATCAATTTTGATAGATAGTTGAGGTAGTAGTTGGAATGTGTATGATACAATCATTTTTTCAATTGACTTTTAGTTTTGTGTACATTGTAACAATCTAATTGTTCTTTAATTTGAAGATTTATCTATACGTTTATTGTAGCGCTTTTCAGTTGAGGGTATTATATATTCTTCTCTTGGGACACAATGTATGATGAATAGATAATACATAAGTATAATACATTCTTGGAGCTGTCCATTAATCATACAATAGCCTGTTCAAGACATGGCCACCTGGAGCTCGAGAACAAAGGCATTATACATTCGTCTCTTGTGGCACAATATCTAATAAATAAATAATGCACAAATATAATACATTTTTCCAGCTATTCATTAATCATAAAATACCCTGTTCCAGACATGAACAACTGGGACTACAAATTATATACTTGAGTCTAAAATAAACATAAAAATATAACGTCATTGAAACAAAGCTTCCCAGGTAATATAAAGAGTCCAATTAATTACATTCTTATGTCATCGAGCAAAATAATTTTGTATCTTTACGTCGTTTCGTATGACACAGATTGTTATCTCTTTCGTCACTCTTCTAAGCAACTATGAAGAGTGAAAAATAAAGAGGTACAACGTCGAGTTGGACGAAATTAGTGGGTTGGAAGTTTGAGATAACAGACTGAGCAAATGAACCCCTCGCCGTCGATCGATTACCTGCAGAGGAAATTCGCGTACACGCCGCGGATAGAACGAAATAATTAAAATTAACGAGCCAATTTTTGTCCTGATTATACCGTAGCCATGTTGAGCGCAGTTTGATTAACACCGAACGATTAGACGAGCCGGAGCATCACATTTCCTTGACCTTATCACTTAACCACAAATTGGCCCGTTCGCTTCTAATTAAGCTGTTACTAACTTTTATGATGAAGCTACTCTAGTCGATGGAATTCATTACTCCGTCTCTTATAACGCCACTATCGCAACAGCTGATGTGAGGTTCAGTGACAAAAAATGAAAAAGAGTAAAGTGACATAACGACAGGCAAATGAGATTATTTAAATGAGCACAGATAAATAAATCAAATGATAGACGGTTCCAATAAATGGACAAAATGGGAAAAGTGACGGGATTTGGATAAAACTTGATATACAAGGGTTTTTAAGGGTACTAATTTTAAATCTGAACTCATAATTTATAGATTCAAAATGGCGGACCGAGCGATACAAGCTTCACTTGAATAAAAATTAATGTATCGAATTAGATCGATTACAATGAAATGAAATGTTATATCCTAGAGTGCAACTTTTACATTCACGTCAATTTAAAGCTTCCCCAAAAAATGATGCAGCATATCAAAAGTGATACCGACTTCATAAACAATGAAAAGTTTGCATTCGACATTTTCAGATATATCCGAAACGCAATGTACAGAGTTACCTGTACTTCCATAAATATTAAACGCGCATTTATCTGAATTATTTAATTACCATTGTTATCGCGGACTCGTTCTCTGGGGAGTGTTTAATGCATTGAAAAATCGGTTACAGCACCGTCGACGAGTTAAATGCAAATGGCTAATTAAATAACAGATTCTAAAGGCGCGTATGAATTAATGTGTTTGTCCGACGGTGTATGATAAGTAACGGCGAGCACAATACGGGGAATCATGTGTATTAACAACAACAGATGCAAACCGCAATACCAACCGCAGCTGTGAATAAAATTTCACCGTTCGAATCGATACGTGCCGCGTACGTATGCAAACACCTCCCTCGTTTACGATCTCGTCGTATTACAGTTGTAACGGGGAACGTATATGAAACACCTCGATGACTGGCTCTCTAAATTATGCGTGTATGGAGAGTAAACAAAAATCGTAGACATAAACATCTGTTTGTAAATATAACTTTCTCTGTCACAGGAGGAGACAAAATTAAAAGAGACGGTTAAAATGTCCATATAATATCGTAAATTACATGTTTATTTAATATATATGTAAGACACTCGACAGGTACTTTAAATTAATTAAAAATGAAAAATGTTAAACGAAGTTGAATGGAATCCACCGAATGATAAAATGGTGTTTCTTGTTTTCTCTAAACATCCCAAAAGGAAACATGTTGTACATCACCAAAGAATGTACAAGTTAACGAAATTCGTCAATGTTTTATGCAAGAGGGAAAAAAAGATAAACAGACTTCAATTTCCAGAGAAGTTTAAGGCTAATAGGAGAAAGTGAAGAAAAGGGAGGAAGCAATTAATTAACGTTTCCTTGGACGAAAAAGAATAAAGAAAGATCGCTAACCCCCAGAAGAACGACGAAGGGGTGGGGCGCAGACTGAAGCGGAAATAAGACAAATTCCGATTGATCATCCGGAGAAAAGTCGACGGAACAGAGAAGAGGGAGAGACTCGTAATTGAATTATGGCCGGTCAATTGTCTATTCTGATAATAGGAAGGACCGACATTGCGTGGGAGGGAACGATGCATCGCATCAGGGGTAGAAGCCAAAGGAGAAAAAAAGTAGAATAATCGATAATAATCGTATGAGAACAAACACAGGAAATACTCGTTCTTTTTTCCCACATCCCCCAAAAGAGTATAAAAAATGGGACACGGTCGTATCTCTCGATGTTATCCGACGTCCTGGATCTATCAATCGAAAACAATAAAAGTTTATTACAATCGACGTGGACGGCGTTCCACGGATATTAATCAATTCTTTCAGGAAACTCGAAGTGAATTAAACATTTTCGTTCGGAGCCTGGCGCTCGGCAGGAATTTCCACCCGCGATATCTTACTGTTAATTAATTTTCGTCTTCCCATTAAACGTAACGCCGGTATAGCGTTTTAATTACATCGCTGCGGGGTGGCTTTATCAGCGGGAGTCGTTCAACAGCATCCAGTATTCCGCGGGGCCATCTTTATCGCGAAAAACGAAGAAATTCCTGAACGTGCAATACTCCGGGACGAGCTATGTAATAAAGACATTCCATCGAATGGCTGGAACGCAGATGTGGATGTCATTTCTATCTCCAAATTAGTCTTGTTCCTTCCCTCGGCCTCATTGTCAAGGCGTGCAGGGGAACATGTGAATACGTACACGTACAATGGAAGCTATTTTCGAGAAGCAATCACGCAACTCTTTTATTGAAGATAGAAATCACGAACATACGATCTTTTGGTAATTTCACGCGTTCTTCTGGACTCTATTAACATTTTGTGTTACAAAATTGTCGAGTTGGGTAATTGTACACAATGACGATGCAGGACCTTCGTAATCACTAGGAGAAATAAAATGTAAAACTTCAAGTTATAATGTCAGAAGGGTAATATATTTCTATTTGACGTAATGTGTCATTCGGGGATATCATGGTTTTGGAAGTTTCTTTCTTTTGATTGCAATAGTATGACACTTTAGAGGGTTTCGTTTTGTGACTGATATGTACACAAAGATTTACTAAAGTACCTGTCGCATTCTAACTCTTTGACTTGAAAGAACTTGGATACAAACTCTTTATACCTCTAATATATTATACCAAAGTGTTGCCTCAATATCGACATTAGATAGAACTTTCTCCTTTTGAAAATATTTCATTCTACAATGTACCATCAACTTTACAATAAATTATCACACATGGAGTATCTTAACTTCGATAACAGTTTCCAAAATAAAACGTGTCAACTTTGCGATAAAACCAAGACCCCACGAGTTCCATTTTGGACGCGAGTGTACACGAAAGTGTTACTAAACAATAATCCAGGACAGAGGGAGAAAGCGATCCGCGTCCCTCTAATAATCGTGGAGTAATTAAAGAAACGGGGGAGGGGCTGTAGAGGGGAGCAGCTATCGCTTCCGTTATTTAATTCTCGCCTTCGTTAATCAACGAGATCTAATTGCGCGCAAAGCAGTTTAATATTCGATCCTCGGTGAAATTCACCAACACGAGGGGTTTCGCGAGGGAGAGGGGGGGGGAATTTGGCTTCAGCAAACAGGAGGACAGGTACCAGCATTTATTCGACAACGCGTCCGTATGCGATACACACGATAAAACCGAACGCCAACGTCATAGTAGACGCGCCATAGCACACCGTCGCATAGGTCAAAGACAGCTGATACTATCAATTATTTTAATTAACGTCCCGCATCCGGAACCGGCAAAAGTGGGTGGCGCGAATCAAAATGCAATTTCATCGTTGCGTGGCTGCCCGATGAATGTTTGCAAAGTGGGACAGGTGAGGGGGAGGATTGTGGGTGGCAGAGTAGCCTGGCACAAAAACGGAGAGAAAGGATGCAGAGGGGAGGAGGGAGGATCGCAGCGATGCTGTGACACGCGCAAAGAATAATTGACTGTTAACGCATCGATTGTCAACGGAATGACTGGCGACCGTCTGTTGCTCTCTGGTGCTCGCGGAATCGGTGGCCAACGGTGATCGAAGTGGAGCGTTTTTTTTTTTTATGACGTAGGACTAACGTTTGCTTGTTTGGTTTGTTTCTCGTTTCTTTTACTTTCTTTTATAAGGGTACGTAATTTCTTTTACACTGTACCTATTGATCTAGTCTTGCTTGCTGTAATTCACCAGTCTTGCACGTATGTGTCTTTTTTCCATGTTACATTTACATTGTTATGTGTCAATCGTTAACTTCTTCCATTACATTTCTATACATGTCTGTTGGGGGCCCACTGTGGTCCTTATAGCTCGGTTACCTCGGGATCGCTAAACCCGAACTGTAGCTACAATCAAACATAGCTACAGCCCCCGAGGAACACTCTTTAAAAAATAAAATGTAACTAACTTCGTAAAGAAGTATCGAAAAGGAATAAATAATTCTTTACAATTGTCGTGAAACCTACCAATTTCTCCAACTTTCTGCACATTTTTCTATGCTTGCCCTTTAACTGGAAAATCGTTGAAATCGCCTTGTGTATTATTCGATTTCAGGACGTTACAACTGCGAAGAATTTCTCGATACGGTGAGAAATGAAATTTCATTCCCCCTGTGGTCATAGCTTCCTGGCGAGAGCTTTCGAAACAGAAGGCACGCTTTGCTGAGGACTTAACTTCGGTTTACACGCTGCGGCGAACGTGTCTCGCAACTGTAACAAAGAAACCACGTGGAACCTTCGAAAGGCCTTCGTTTTATACAATGATAACATTTTTGGATCGATTTATCTACTTTTCTTCTTCGATCGAAGTATATAATCTCCATTATGAAAACACCGATTCATTGATATTATTTGATTGTCTTATATTTCAATTTTATTGCCTCATATATTAATTTGTAATTATAAATTTTTATCGAATTTTATATTCATACTTTCGATACTACAATTCAGTCTGTGTCGTATAATTTTTCCCATTCATGGATTAGCTTTTATTTATAGATAACAGAAGGTCGATTTATACGTCGTGAATCACATTTTCCGTCGCGAATCGCCGGCACTTCTTCAATAATCAATATTTTCGAAAATCGGCTTTGCCGCAGACTAGTTTCATTCGTCCAGTTTAACGTAAAATTTCGATTCTGGGATTCGGATAAAAATGGATGGACATGTCCATCAGACCATGACTGCTGTTTTCGAAAATACCAGTTTAGGGAGATCATCTCCACAGACAACAATTCGATATCGTTTTTTATGAAAATTTCACAAAATACTCTCGAAACGTTGTCGTGCAAGAATCGGCTTTCATTTTTATCAAAATGGAATCGAGTCGAAGTGGAATGAGAGAGAAAGTGGGAAGCGAGAAATTTGGGGCCCGTGGCACGTGGCGATTTTGACGGGAATTCGCGAAAACTGTGGCCGCAATTAAAAGGCGATTACGAAATTTGTTGGATCGAGTCCGGGGTTTACTTGGCGCCGGGGCGAAATCTGACGTGTGTGACGGGAATTTTAATCGGCGCCAGCGTGAGGCCAAACGGCCTCGGAATTCTGGCTTTCGTATTCCGTGCAGAGCTTAATCGATAAATTATCGAGAGATTCATGAAACCCCTGGCGCGGTTTTTCAATTCGCGTAATTCACCGATTGCCGTGACGATGTTGTCGATTGAATGCATAAAAATCGTGTACAATGCGTGGTTCCTGCCTGCAACACGTGCTGGCGACAATGGTTAACTTTCTGTGAACCAAATCGTACATGGGTGCATATTTAACACGTTGATCGTCATATTTAATGTAAATTACTTCGTTAAGATAACTAACAAAAGAAGAAATTAAATTTTAACTTTATTTCTCCTTTACAGTTAACATAGCGAAGTATTCATGGTAAATATTTTTTTAAACGTATCCCATAATAGAACATATCCCATTTTCAAATATAACAGCTCATATATGGATGACAGAGCTTTCCACTGAAGAAACAAACAAATTAAGGTAATTATAGAGAACAGGTACATCCTCTCCGATTTCGATGATTTTT
>NC_071979.1:8781217-8843630 GCF_026283585.1 Hylaeus volcanicus
TTCAAAATGTTGATTTCTACAACATATTGAAAAATCATCGAAATCGGTGAGGATGTACCTGTTCTCTATAATTACCCAAATTAATTCTGACAGTCAAGCATCAAAGATAATAAATTTAAATGAAAATCATGAATTTCGATGAAGTTACAAAAATAAATAGCACGATGAATGTACGATTAATCTTGAATAGTCTAAATAATATTTAATCCACGCAGAAATTTTCGAGAATATTTGTCTGGCAGTAAACGCGTTAAATACTAGGGAACTGCATTTCTTTATCTGAGATTCTTCGTCCGATCCAAGAATGAAACACGTTTTGTTAGATATAAAAAATACACCTTGTTTTACACCCATTTAGTGATAAGATCATCGACCAACCACCTCCATACGATTGTGCTGCGAGTTGCGATGAAATCAGAGAAGCGTTTTACTTACGCGTTTCGTACATCGCTGAACCCCCGACCGTAACGAAAGAGCAAAAGCTCGAGAAGCACGGGGCGCGGCGTTGCATGCCTAATCAGACAAGGACGCCGTAGACAGTGCTTTATGCGTTCCTCCATCTGCGGATTTCTGTTTAATAAGCCCATCTGTATGCAAAAGTATATTATCTTAAGCGGTGCTCGCGCCTCGCGGTGGCTTTTATTATGTAGCTTTTTTTCGAGCCTGGTTGACCACTGCACGGTCGGTTAATCGTTGCGACAGTCCCCTACTCGCATTATCGTAAGTTCCTTCGAAATCGTCGTCGAAACCAAGTGGTCAACTACGACTGAAACAAACAGAACAGTAAATAAAAGATTTTTAGTACGTTTGGACTCAAATACATTTTCCTAGAATATTCTTATTCCTCTTGAGGTCAAACTACATTTTAATGGAAGAGTCTTCATTTATTCAAACTACTTTAAGAACGTTTATAATTATTATTCGATAAGATATTTTGCACGAAATAATACCAGTAAACGTTAACATAAAAAATTATCCTAACCTGCTCTGAATCGAGTTGAAGCATCAATACGTACCCACACTTCTCGCGACACGTATCCTCCCCATGATCGTCAAACGATTTTTCAATATATATGGAAATTCCACACATGAATAAACATACACGAAAATAAAATATAACTAGAATACTCTCATTAGAATAATAATTATAATTTTAAATCGTCTTCATTACGCATGCGTGACAGTATGCACGCGAAAGTATACATAAAATATAAATAAAATGCAAATGGAATATGCATTCTCATAAAAAACGAGTTGGACCGTAACTGCTGTTACAAACCGTAACCTAAAATTATGTGACGAATGCTTCATTGCAATGAACGTTGAAAGCGAGGAGCTTTGTAAGCGGTGTTATGGTAAACAATGCAGAATGTCGGACTCGAACCGTAGATTGTTCTGCGCGTCGCGGGGAATTCCACGTACGGTTTAAAAAAAAAAGTGTTTACCGTGTTTCCAGGAATGGATCCGAGACGACTAAGCTATTCGCGGAATGGAATGTTCGCGCATTCAATGAAGACAAATCCCAAACAACATTGTTTAGTTGGTGGGGCACACGTGGTGAATTTCAGGGGTGAATTTTACGCGTCAGGATTTTGTAAATATTTCAGGCACATTCTTTTACGCAAAAACTTTGAATAATAGCTACCGTGGTCCGATTCTGCTCCTGTGTTTTCCATTCCCACCTTTGAAAGAGGAATTTACAACCATAATGAATTTGTTAAAATATCGAACTAGTAATAATTGGAATATGAATACCGAATACACCGTAGGTAATTTTCGCGTGGAAGTTGAGATCAGGGTACCGGAAGTATAAGGAAGAGAAAACGTTTAACTTGTTCGGTGGTCCAGTCATCTAACATCACTGTCTGCTGTTAAGCAAGCTGCTGCTCAGCGAAACTATTTTCGCCGTGCTCACGCTAGTTTCGTGAAGAACTTCAAAACAGCGAGCTGTAAAAATAGTAGGGCGCACGAGAAACAGTTGGTTCCCATCGGTGAGATGTTTTTCGTGTTTCGACGGTAATGCGCGTTAAACGAGAACCTTGAAGAGCGAGGAACGTGTTCCAAGTCATAACTATAGTTATATCATGTAATATATCATATATTTTTTATGTATTATTTATTAAAAATGAAACAAGACAATCCGATTGAATATAAAAAAACGAAACAACCGCGAAATGAAACGACGTGTAGGTACATGTAACATGAAAAGTACCCAGGTGTGTTCAAAACCAAGTTTTTCGAGTTTCGATCAAAAAATTGTACGATTTGATCGATCTTCGGGCGACGCACGGTCCAATGAATAAATAAAAAACGTTGTATATACAGGGAGTGCTATAAAACGTGGCTATAACTTTACGAGAGCGGTCTACGCACAAGAATGATAAAAGAAAGTTTCCGCGGAGCGATTCTTATAAAACGACAGACGCGATTACCGTCAAAGTTTCGGGACATATGGAAAAATTATTCATACGAAAAATATTCGGTTCGGAGATGAACGTCATATGGTGGAAACGACTGTTCCGTGGGTCGAGGCTCTGGTAAGATCTCAAAGTAAACGTAACTTTTTACTTTTATTCGAGAAACTCTGTATAACTTTTACCTGCCTTGTTCGAAATTGTTTTCGAGACGTATTTAATAACTACTAACGTTGAATTCGGGAACTGTTGTGAAAACCGTGTCGAGAACTTAAAAGCTACGAAGAAAGAACAAAGAAAGGTGGTGTCGACGAACAACGAGAAACCTCGCACAGACAACAGCTTGGTACGATTGTTGAATCGCAATCAACTGAATGCCAACATCTGATTCAGTTCATGGCATTAGGCAAACGTTGAAGCCATAAGCTATAAGCCATAAGGGAGTCGTCAACTGTGTTCACAATCTAGAAGTTCCGGGACCGTCGACTACAAACGATTCGAGAGGGTACAGTCGCGAGTTTCAGATATTCTAACAGAGCCATGTCAAACTCATTTTCGCCCGAGGACTAATTTGCACTCTGCTACCATGTTGCCGACCGCAGACACACAATTATTTCACCGGAGTCGAAAGTAACTCAAAGGCCATTCATTCAACACAAGGTTCGGTCATACCAACACCAGCTATTACATGTTCTTATTAGAAATATAATATGAATTACAAAATGATACTGTAAAAAAGAAGTAGTTCCAATTGAAATGAGCAAACAAATTTTTTACAAATGTCATAGGCGAGTGGAGTAAGACAGAACATACTCTTCCTGAGTCATATCGTTTCAATAACAACACCAGCCATTACATAATCTTATTAGAAACATAATATGAATTACAAAATCGTACTGTAAAGAAAAAGTAGTTCCTATTGCAATGAGCAAACAAATTTTTTACAAATGTCATAGGTTAGTAGAAGAAAGCAAAATACACTCTTCTTGAATAATATTAATTCCTTTTTTTTTAAGTACATGTGACTGCTTTTTGTAATAAAAACATCAAAGCTAAATATAAAATCTCGTTACCTTCAAAATTGAAGAGTACACAAGTATTACAATTAATTAATGGACAAAGTATCCCTATAATCTTCCTTTCGTTTCATTTACAGAATCATGCATACCAGCTAATCACTGATGTTCCATTACGGTTATTCCCTCGAGAACAGAGAAGCCATACCAAAGTTGGAATATTTATAAGTTGTCGCCAACCATTAATTAGCATAGCGCGGCAAAACGCCTCGCTTAACTGCACCACGTCTTCGCGGAAACGTGGATTTAATAATAACTGAACGCGGCATATTGAGCTTGAGATCTATTTTATGTAATAAAGTACTTGTACATTTGACACTTTAATGCGGATGCGTCGCAGTCGACGTATCGTTGCAACAAACGGCCCACTATAGCGGGATGCAAAGTGGGCAACGATAACTCCGTCGGTAAACATGTTCCTGTAAACGCAGCTTGATAACGTTGCTCGCTTTTAATATATTTGAATTCACTTTAACTTTCATTTACTCGGTAATATGTTTTAATTCGCAACTGCTAAAATTTCCTAAAAAGGGCAGTTGTAACATTTGTAATTATAAATGAGATTGTTGGAAATTACGTATTAATTATTCAAACTCCTCCTTTATTACAATATTATTTTATATCATTATTACTACCGCTACCAAAAAGTATTTTTCATAGAAATAGTGGCAAATAAAATGTGTTTTCGAACTTCTTTCAAGTTAAGCTTCAATAACGTATCACTTACAAATTTTGTTTTTGTATTTTTGCTTTGTTCGAGGTGCCAAAAATGATTTCTATTCTTGTAACAGGAACATCGACTGTCTTATGTGTTCTAAATGTCAGACTATTTCTAATCCCGTCGCAATCACCTCGAAACCTTTCCACAGACTTGGAGTATTCCATGAATTTCGAATGACAATGCAAAGAATAAATATAAAAATAAATTATTTAAGAAAATTTATTTAGAACTAAATCGAATCTGGATCAAATATCTGAAATGAACACAGCAGAAGGGAAACTTGCACTTTTACACCTATTTCTACGTCAATGGATTAGATTGAAAAAATTAATAATTTTTTTTCAATTACGTGAGAATATACGAATTTTCCATTAACCAGATGAAATATTTTTGTATAGATTTAAATTTTGTATGTTCATAATTCATTTATATATTTATAATTATCCGCAATATTGTAGGTCAATGAACTTTGGGCAAGCACATCTTCAAGCAAGAAGGTCACGAGAACTGAAAATGTTCCAAAATACTTATAGAACAATGGATTGCAAGACAGCTGTATCTCCAAACTAAATTGTCGCGAAATCTCATCGAGATAGCTGCTTCAAAAAGAGAATCTCTTCTCAGAGGAAAAGCTCGCGATGGCTTCCAAATATTTAATCAAATAACTCGTGTATTTTTAATCTTAACGTATTTCTGCAAATTGTCACACATGGGGTGAACGTCTCGTTTCCTAAAAATGGATGAGCAAGGTTGGTGATGTGATCGATTAAATGTCGATATCTCGATAACGAGTGTTCATTTAATGTTAGAAGAGCACCTTAAGAATTCACCTTTCGTAGCGTGGGTACAATGTTTGTGTTATTAAAATTACTATCTTATTATATATTACGGTTATCAAGTAAAGTAATGGGTTCCTTGTCATCGGTGATCTATACTCCACAGAGTGGCGCATTTATCGCGACAACCGTGAATATTTCTGCTGTCTTGGATGATGCACAACAACGTCTGCAGGAGGTATTATGAATTTCTTTCCTTTTACTTTGCAGGTGACAAAGAAAATCAAGTATGTACGATACGCGGTTCCACAATTCTGTTATTTTTACGTAAGGGCCTGTAGCATATAGTTTAATTCAGAAAGTCTTCGCGCTTCACTTACCTTAACTAGACAAAATTTCCATTCAAACCCATCCTTGTCACCGTCCACCGTCAATCATTCCAAACAAATTGTTCCCACCTAGCATCACTCTGTACACAAAACATTCACGTCAAAGGCCACGAAAAGTCCGACGATCGATTCTCGTACAGAGTCGAAATCACAGAGTCGCGCGTCACTGTTTGGCAGGAAGGTCTCGGCCACAAAACCGTCAAAATTTCGAAATTGTGAATGGGTTTGACCGCGGCGTGGGCCCTTTGCGATTGCAATGGAACCGGCAGACAGTCGCAGAACAGCCTGGAGTGTCAAGTATCGGCTAAGAAAGTCGTGTCGAAGTGCACACCAGCCCTAAAAGCCGTGAGGAAGTCGAAATGCGGCCCTCGCCGCATGCTGTTCGCCATCCTTATTATACTGGTGGTGGCTTTCCTCGTTTACTCCGCGTTGTACGTAAAGCAAGGGGCGGTGGCGATACGGGCGAGCCTGTCGAGACGACGTCAACCAGAACAGCAGGCTCCACCTCCGCCACCTCCATCTCCAGAGATCGTAGTCGAGGCTCCAGAACCCGAAGAAGTTGAACCGACGCAAGAAACGACTCCAGAGGAGGGTGAGTGGCTATTATAAGGGTGGGAAAAAGAGGAACAAGGTTTACCATTCTTTTACGAATAAATGGCAGACGATAATTGTTTCGATTGAATCTTTGAGAATGTTGTCAAAAGATGTTTAACTTCTCGAAAATCTTCCGCTCAAGGAAGCCAATATTTTTTTATTACCAATTTCCACCTTTCATAGCGACGCAACAGCTAAAATTAGCGATCAGCGCTAGTATCAGCGTGTAGCAGTTTCCAGCGTGAAAGTTCGCGATACGTTTCGTGCCACCTGACGGCTGTGCGTTGTTAATTCTCTCGAAAATGGGTGCTTGGCTGCCGTGCAAAATTCACGATCCCTTGTTCGAAATCTGCACCGACAGCTGTGCATGTTTAATTCGTTCCAGAATAGAAGCCTAAACCTTCGCCCGCGAACAGAAAATTGGCATCGCGCGATTGAAAGACACTCCATCAGGAGCGATGGGATTGTCCCACCGAAGAGTGGCGAACGTGAGTGATTCGATTAATAATTGCTCTACGAGCGAGCACAAACTACATCTTAACTCCATTTCCTACCTATTTTCAGTGTCTCGATTCAATTTTATTCTTAAGCTGTCGGTTAGTCTGTGATAGCTAGATGAAACGTTTTCAACCCTTAGTTCAAACCTTACCTTACGTTCAGTCCTCTTCATAGTATTCAGGGGTTGTTTAAAATGATATTTAATACTCTACAAGAAATTCAAATATTTCCTGTCTATTTTCAGTGTCTGAATTCAATTTTATTTCAGTCTTTGTAAAGTAGACAAAACGTTTTCAACCCTTATGGTTCAATCTCTAAAAATTTCCCAATTAACAAGCATGTCACTTTATTATCCCAATTTTATTTTCCAAGATGAGATCGTGGAGCAGTAAATCTTGACGTCGATTGTACAAGAAGTCTTCATGCACTGGCTAGGATTATTCCTAGGAGTCTCGACGCGAGGAAGAGGAAAACTGAAGGTTTGATCCCAGGTAACGAATGTGCCAACCGTGCCACGCGGGAACGTAACGTATGTACATAAATCCGTGTCCGAAACACTGAGCTGGAACTACATTTTTCATCCGCAACATTATTCGAAGCAAAGTTTCGTTGCATTTCTCAGAGCAACGCCGATTTCATTCTTAGCAGTAACAGCTGCGAGGCGCCAGGAACGACAGCATGGACCATTCTTCGATGATCTACATTTTAACCTTGCTGTTCGCTCGTTAACTGCTGAACAATCGAATGAAATTATTTGGAAACGTCGAAGTAATCCTTGGAGTTGATAACAACCTGATAATCGAAATATTCATTATTCATTTTTAGACTGTTGGGGGGAAACCAAATTATCTATCGAGTGATTCAACCTTTATGGAAAGGTTAGTGACTGTGACTCAGTCCTTTTATATTAGATAAATAAATAAAAATTGCATAGAGAAGAAGTTTTACGATTTGAAATTGGTAAAGTGAAATTCAACGTTTATTAATCGAAACTTCTTTCATAACTATCGAAAGAAACGAGCGAAACCTTATAGAAATGGCTTGTATTTAATATATTTCCTGAGTCTGAAATGATCTCATCTATATATATAAAAATTGATGTTTGTATATTTTGTATATGATTGATAGACTTGGTTTCACCGATGAACGCGAAACTTGGCACATATATGTATTTTTTCATGGAGAAGGTTTTTACATAATTTACCATAGTCATAAGATTATACTATAGCAGTCGATGAATTAATATCCAACATGAATCTAACTATATCGTCTCCCATTGCAACGATCCTATCGTTCTCGTCAAAAAAAAAAACCATCTACAAACAACCTTTCCCCTCCAAACACGCAGCTACATCCCCAAAAGGATCCTTCCATCTTGAAACTGCAATCTACAAAACGATACAAAACATTGCTACACGGTAATTTTATTAAATCTGCATTTGCTTCGTGCGTCATATAAACAGCGAACACAGAACGTAAAAAGTTTCTCTCAACGTCCAACTAATTTCGTAAAAAAAAAAGCCTCAGTCTTGGTGTCACAACCATAACAGAACAAACGTGCGAGCGACGTCGAACGGAATCCCTTAATCAAAGATGTTCAATCGCTCCACGTGTGAAATAATTTGCTTGAATTCCTCGTCGCTGATGTGCTCCTGGAAGGACAAGATAAGGCACGCGAAGAGGAACTTGTCGACGATGTCCTCCGTCAATCTCTCGATGGATATCTCTGGATATTCAGATTTCACGGTCTCGGCGTAGTGGGCTAGAATCTCGTGGAGCTCCGTCGGACCATTTTCACGCTTCATGTTGTACAGCAGAATGGGCCCAAGATCGACGGCTGGCGAGCAGTACCTCATTGTTTGCCAGTCGATCACCTTTACGTCGACGGGTTTCCCGTTCTGGTATTTGAACAGGAGATTATCGTGTGAAAAATGACCGTGGCAGATCGTCGAGACCTCGTTAACCTCCGACGCGATGCTCTTCACCATCTCCATCGGGCTCTTATTCAGCTTCCTTCTCACCTTCTCGGCCAGCCTCGAATCCGGCATCGATTCCAGGGTGTCCATCATCCTGCAAACGAGATACCGTGAATTAATAATGCTTTTGATTGCTTCTGGGATATAAATCCAATTTAAAGCGGTATGGTACAGTCTGGCGCATGCATTTGTTTGACCTAGTTACGGTTCGGGTCCTGAAGGATTTAGAATTTCATTCCGACCAAGATTTTTTATTTCAGCTGATTTTGCGCTTGATTAGGCTCGATACCTTGAAAGGATTTGGGTTGTAGCTAAATTGGTCGAGGTGAAATATTTATGGAATATAATCTGGGTTAATATCGTTTACTAATTAAACCATTCGATACTACTTGTGGGTCTTCGTAGTTAATTATATTTCAGGTAATATAGATCTGCAGAAATCAGGACAAATTGAGAAAATTAAGTATGGATAGTGTTTTTAATTTATTCTTGAGGAAGGTCTGGAGTGAAATCTAAATGTAGAATAATATTATAAGAAAGTTCGAAAAGCAGAGAATATAATGAAGAAATTATTTTATGACATGTAAACAACAGGACAGAAAATATAAAATAATGAAGATTTTTCTTTTACGTTCACAATGTCAGACAAGAAGAATCAATGGTGGAATTTAAAAAAAAAAAAACTATGCATGTATGACAGCAACGAGTATTGTTCTACTTTTCACCGCGAGACACGATTGTTTCGAAATCGTTTAACACAAATTTGCTCTTTGTCAGGATCTGTCGATGCTTGAAAATTAAACGATCGCGTTATTGTGCGCAGATTTTCTAACAAACCGACAATCAATTGATTGGCGTCAATCTGTTGATACTCGAGGCCCAATCAATTTGGGATACGGTCCGTTTCGATTGTGCGACGATTATTCCGCTCGAATGGAAGTAGCAATACTATGGATATCGACACCAATAAAGCCCAAATTACTGAAACGTAATTCTAAACGCTTAACGCCAAGCGTCATACGCTGACACGATTGTAAAGCATTGAATTATAATACAGTTGAACACACTGTACGGTAGGCTCGATACTACCACTTTTCGTAATTTAATTATTGACTCTATTTCAAATATTTTTAAACTGGTAAAAAGTACGATTCAACATTGCATGTGAATTGCTTTAATGTAAATGGATTCCGTGATCATCTTCAATAAACAGTACTTGTAATACGAGGTTTCTAGAAAATAAAGATGTAAAAAATTCCAATAAAATAGTAGGATTGTCTGAATTAAAAAAATCAAAGAAATTCTTAATCGTCTTATCAACGACCATCGTATCAGCTTTTGATCGTCAACTTTGGAGCACACAATTTTTGTTATCAATTTTTATTGAGTGAAACCACCTATCTCAGCACTTCTTGCGTAGTGTTTTCCTTTTAAGTAATTTCTACTCCTAATACACAGAATGAAATCGATCGTTTACGTGAGGTGAATAGATTAAATATCGTCTACTTTCGGGAGCAATATTTAACGAGAAACTTCCCTTAAAAGCGAACAATTTCTGTCGTTCGCGACGTTTCGAGTTCATTTTATCTCGTAACGGTTAATCCTCCCGTCGTAACACTAATTTAACTCCCAGCGAACGTACGTCCCGCGAAACGTGGAATGCTGTTTATTCAATCCTTAACTGGAATTACTAGCCGGAGTTAGTGATACTTAACTGGAATCAGGAAGACTCCATGTGATGTATCTTCCTCTCCCTCTGTTATCCTTCGTAATCGCTGGAAACGTTCCTCCGCGATTTTAAGTTGTCAAAAACATTTTATCGGAGTATGGTCGTGGAGTTTACCGAAAGGAAAACGTATTACCATGGAAGCGTAGAACTTTCTTGATGCGAAATTTAAGCGTGAGAGGCCACGAAAGGTTCGAGAATTTTTTCTTGATAAAAATCAGAGCACTATATCCAACACTCTCATTTCTTATTGATAATTTAAAATAAATATGTTACATTTCAGACAATTTCAAGAAATTTAATTACTCCTTTGGTTATCGAAATAAATTTAATATTGAAATTGATTATTCATTGAATCATACACGGTACATTGAATTTGTAATGTATCATTACAGAAGCTTGAGTATAAAGACTGTTTATATATTATTTACTACGAAATCGTTACAATGGTTTAAATCTGCCAGTTCGAACGTATAAAAGAAATTCATTATCAGGTGAAAACAAAAAGAAATGAATTTATCAAGATAACAATAAACACATACACGTTGGATGTAAAAACATGGTCAAGAAATACACTGTTATTAACCTAACCTTGAGTTCGGAAGATAAAAATTTATTGTATCACTTTGTCGAGCTAAATGAACATGATTAACATGATTAGCGTCTGCGATGATCTGATTTGTTGTTGTAATAGAAGTTGCAATGAAAGAAAAAAATACAAACTAAAGACAAAGATATGAGTGTAACAACAGGAAGAGAACAATGATACACATTTTTAACGTAAAAGGTGAGAAAGTGACTTGCACTGATTCACGCCCAACGTTCAATATGACGAACGTAATATGTACATTGATTCTGTTCGATGAAAACGCGAGTTCTTATCTTTCTAAGTAAAGGCGAGGATGCAATCTACGATTGTTAATCTTGAGTTTTTTCGATACGTCCAACATGTCAAATATCTCTAATCTGAATATAAATCATGTTAATCATGACGTTCATTTTAATACCTTAAAATTTCTAATTCTGTCCCATTACATATAAATTTTTAAACAATTTAAAAAATGTCTTCTCAGAATTTTAACTTTCTTAACTCATCTTCAACCAGATTTAATTTTATCAACTGAAAGACTACCAGAAACAGTACGACTTTTATCTGAGACAAAGTCAGATGCATGTATCCATAATTTATGAACAGTATGAATTCAAAAATAAACTGTTACGAGCACAATGTGATTATGGTACTAATTACGGATCGAGTCACGAAAAATTCCATTCATAATCTAACGATACTTGTTAATGAATCCAGCAAAGCTAACTAAATCCCTTATAGAGCTCACAATTAGTCACACCGTAATGTATTTCAATTTAATTAACACATTTGTGGTAATGCAACGCGTGCAATTGATTCTCGTGGTTGGCAAATGTCACAGGTACACAACTGCGATGAATATTTATTTTATCTTCGCATAAACAAATTAATAAACAAATTGGTACAAGTTTACTAACATTATTAATATTCTAAAACTAAAAATAATAGTTTCCTGAAGACTAGTGATTATCCAGACGGACTTTTCGAATAAAACAATTTTTGTTAGATAACTATAGAAAGATCTACTCGAAGTCATCGAACAATGTCTAACTATAGTAGTAACATCGTGTTGACGTGTGTCAGTGTACCAATGAACCCGTCCAACGTGTTCATTGCGATGATTTTCACGTGTCGCGTGCCCTTGTAATTTAAATACTCGTATAACATCTCTCGTTTTCATGCCTTTTAGTGAATCAATGGATAACTGACTTTTGCTGAACGAGTAATTAGTCGGTTTACTTAGTGTAACCCACTCTGTTCAGACATTTATTTCTATGTATCGTTACGTAACGTTTACCCCATCTTTTTGTAAGTAAAATGAATTTTGAAGCCTCAGATTGCAAACACGGAAAAAGATATTCGATTCATTTCATTGTACGGTGTTTACATGCAAGATTAATTGACGATATTCATCAAATTAAGATAACAGCTGATAGTCTCTTGCCTCTCCTGTTCAATTAATATACGTTTCAACTTTCAATTTCGGGTTCGCTTCGATGGGTTGCAAAATGTACTCAATGAAGTGGCAAATAATGCGTGAGAAAAATGTACAATTCATTAAATTGGGCAAATGAATGAAAAGTAATAAGAAAATAGTTATGACAAGTAGGAAAAAATGAAAGGTATAAGACTTAGCTGTTGTCTGAAATTAAAGACGCTTGTTTAGTGTGCCAAACCTCCTGAAAGTGAACATTGTACTGCGTTATAAAAACATAAAACGACAATGTTACGTGTATATCGCTGACTTAAGTTATCTTTATGTGTGTACATAGTCTTATAGCTTGATAACAGATTGTGAGTGGGTTTATTGATATTCCTCTTTTCTAAAAATAATGACCAAATGATAAGTAAAGAGAAATGAACTGGATAAGAAAGGGGAGACAAGTATTCATGAATATCAAGTGTTTTATGAGGTGAATGAGAACATTATTCTGGTACACTGAGGAATGTTAGCAGCCACAAGCACTTCAGAGAAATAACTGAGGGATAGAGATACAATAGCGAAGTTCAGTGTCCACTCCATAAACATTCCACAACAGTAGGTGTCTGACATCCCTTACAGCTCACCCGAAACATCCAACCCTCCCACAACACCAGGACCTCTCAACTCCAACAGGATCAAAAATTGGAGAGTAAACTACTGCTTCCAACAAACTATCTCGACATTATAAAGAGTACATAAATCCTAAACAAACATCCCACATTTCTCCTAAAACCTTCCATAAAAGAGAGTCCACTATTCCCTCCAACCCTCTCACAACATCATCACCCAAAGCATAAATAAGCACCAGATTACCTGGAGGACCTCTTCTCGTACTGAGTCATTAAATCCTCCGCGAGCGTGACCTCCAGCATCTTGGCCTCGAACTCCCTGAAGATCTCAGGCTCCGTGGCCTTGAGCCTGAGCCCCCTGCCGTGGAACTTTCCCAAAACTCTCACGCACAGCCTCAACTGATCCTCGTCCAGATCTCCGTCCGCCTGCGCGTAACCAACCGCCTCCAGGTCGTCCAGCACGACAACAGGTCTCTCGAATCGACCTAAATCGGCCAGGTAGCACCTGGGCGCCAGATCCGATCCGTACTTCTGGGTCATCTTCGAGTAGAACATCTCCTCGTTTTGGTAAGCGTCGAACGCCGTTCCAGGCCGATTGGCGTCTTCGGGGAGCATCTTCACCAGCAGCGGGTAGCCACGTGGTTCCCCAGAGAACCTGATGACCGTTTCCACGCGATAAATCTCGCTGGTGCGGCTCAGCTCCACGACGCGAACCGTGGCCGACTCGAACTCGACGAATTCGCGCGAATTCGGCTCGCAGAAGCAACGAGCGTGCACCATTTCTGGTATCAACTCCGTCTCGATGAAATCGACGGTCAACTCGTGCGGCTCCCGTGGATCCATGGCGTCTAGGGACGATTCGATCAGGCGAATAACGGTCGCGACGTTGGATCACGCTGCGATCAACAGGCGCGAGTTGCGTTCGATCGCGACAGACTGGTGGCCACTCGCGTCGCGGCAGATGCGAGAGTGTCAGTCAGGGAGTAACTAGGCCACGGGCGCGCACTGTCCCACTCCTGTGTATCGATCCCTCGCTCAGATATCATTCGGAGCAGTGATAAGGTGCGCTGGCCGACTGCTCGATCGCTTACGCGGATCGTAATACGCGTATTGGGCGCGAACGAATCGACAGTTTGAATTTTGGAGCTTTGGTTAAACCACAAACTAGAAGGTCCAATTAGGTGGGTCACGAACTATCCCACCCTTTTGCTTAGCTTTACTATTATATTTAAAGTTTTTCATTCATGGATCCCTTGCAAAGTTTTTAAAAATCTATTGACATTATTAGCCTTGAATAATTTAACGAAATACTAAAAATTTAGAAAAGTTGGAGCCAACGTTTCACACGTTGATAAAACGTTGCAGAGGATTCATTTTCCCACGTATATTCTCTCGTTTCAATTTTAAAAAGTGAACTTATTCCTACGTGTCCACGTTTATTCCAATACGAAACCCACAATACCATCCAAACCACCTAAGCAACTAAGATAGAAGTCACAACTTAGTCCAACGATTCCATATACCAAACCCAATAAAATAACACGTATAATAATTTCTCTAAGAAGAAAAGCCTCAAAGGCGCCCAACCACCGTCTCCATTGCCTTGGTATCCGATTTCGATCCGTTTCTTTCAGACTCTTCGAGGAATGCCTGATCGATACCGTCGACGTAAATATTGTGAATTTCACGGTGAACGACGTTCAATGATACCAAACAATATCGACAATTTGGAACTGGCAGGTAAGAATCGTTTCGCGATTATCTTCGAGGGTATTGGACCGGATGTGAACGCACGTCAAACCAATCGTGATAACGTGTTTATTTATCGCTAACCTCGACATGATGACGCGTCGGGACGAGACGATCGCTGGCAGGATGAAAGTATTGTCGGGAATTGTCTCGCGTGCCACCTCCCCTCGTGTCCCAGATAACGAAACTCTTATCTCATGATGACGTCACGAACAAGTTTATGCTCGATTGCTCGGCCTTGACAACAGGAAAGGGTCATCGACACCGCTCGACCAGGGGATTAGACTGTCGTACCAATTTGGGTGGAGCTCTTGCCCAGACGATAAATAAGAACACGTGATGTACCGTAACTACTCCAATTTGCATGGTGACTGTTCACTAAGGGGAATTTATCAATGATACGCGCCGAAAAATTTGAATTTTTGGGGAAACAGAGTTCATAGGAGCCTAATTGCAGTACCCCCTTCCAGTTTGGTTCAAAAATGGTTTTAAGGGTGAAGGCACCCCTTACTATATATTGTATATTGTTACATATAGGAGCAACGACCTCTTCAGAATGTAAAAGCAAAGTGAAAATAAGTCCCATATTAAATTCTACTCTGTTTAATGTTTTACGTAATTTTTTGCTACCGCCTATCACTTCCTCAAAATCAATGTAACCTAACCACTGGATCCTCAACACCCACCGTTACTCTTCGAGGATTAAATCCCTTGGAGAAAATCACTTGAGCGCAGTCTAAACCGCGAAGGATCGTCCTAACCGCGAAACGTCGGCTACAAAAACCAGTACAATTCCCCAACTCGATTAACTTCAACGAAACGAGCGCGTTACGTGTCGCGGCGTTCCGTTTCCTTTAATTAATTAAGTAAATCACCGAGTCGAGATCGATGCTGGCGAGCTGCGAGCCAAGACGGAAAATTAGATAATGACGGCGCAGCCAGGGACGCGGCAATTATAATAATAAGGAAACCTTCTAGGGCGCGACTCGTTGAGCGTTCATGGAACGTCATGCCACGGATGCGACTGAAAAAGGTCTTTGACCTCGTTCCAGACGCTGTTCGCAACGACAACGAAGTGATTTTAATTCTAACACTTGGGGCGAGTTGGGTGGATTCCGTAATGGTTCATACGTGATCCTGTTGTTGCTGTTGGCTGCACTGGATATTACAGTTTTATTCGTCTTTGGCATTAAATAGAACGTAGCATTAATTGTACCGGAATCAGTGAATCGAAATAGGAACAAAATTTGAAATTTTAACCTTAAGCATATACACTGTACTTTTTATTTTATTTTCTACCCATCTTTTATAGTCCTAATTTCTATTGTACTTATAGTTGAATAAATAACGTATCGAAAGTAGTATAACTCACATTCCATATTCGATATTATTTATCCAAATGAGAATTACTCTTAAAAATTGTAAATAAGAATAATACACATAAATATCTCATCATGCACAAATTGCACACTCGATATCATTAATCGCTGATCATGGCGAAATCGAATAGCATTAACAACGCTCATTAATCGTTACCGATTCCTGAGGAAACGTTTCGCGTGCATCCAGAGCAACCAGTCGAATTATTATTTCATCGTATCGCTACAACTTCAGGCACCGACAAAGTGAAATTCACCAACAGGCTCCACCCAACCCGTAAACCAATCCCAAATCCAACAATCCCCTCAAGCTTCCCCGTAATTCAAAATTCCAAGTGACAGAACCACGCGTGGATTGGCAAACCGAACCAACACAAACGGCGCAAAATCAAACGTGACACGGAAACGGCTGTACACACCGTCGCAAAAAGGACGTACTCCTAACCTGTCTCATCGATGATTAATATACCGTACAACGTACCCCTGATGGCACAGATCGCTCCCAGCCAAAACATACCAGTGCAAACCAGTCAGAACAATTTCCAGACGTTCCAACAACCGCAATCGGTCACGCAACAAATGCAAACTCAGCCTTCCGCAAATCCTCAGGGTAGGTGTTTGCATGTCTGAAAGGGTTAGAAGGCAAATCTAGGAGACCATTTATCTCATTGTAGTTTTGCCTTTAAGTGTTCCTTGATACTGTACAAAATTATAAATTAGTAAATTTCGAAGGTACGACTACTTATGTGATTGACTGTAGATACGTACAAGCAGCCCTTCTATCAGCTCCACCAGGCCGACGTGTTTTTCGCGAACCACCAGTACATCCCCAACGCGCTGCCCCCGAGGAACCCATACCCAGTTTTCCAATCCTCGAACGTCCCTCCGCCGCTGCAAACGCAGCCAAACTGTGGCTCCCTGTCGCCGAACATTCTCGAACAGATTCGCGGTTGCGTGAGCAACCCAGCTCCCATATTTATCCTGCCTGGCAGCTGTCATCAGTCCACAAATCATCATCAGCAACCGCCGCCAATGTGTCCGCCGAGTCAAGGAGGCGTGGCTCACCCGACAGGACAATCGACAAGCTTCAATTGCCCACCGTCAATCTGCTGTCCGCCCTCCTTCTATCCGTTTCCGATTCCCCTCCCTATTTACGAGCCGTTTCCAGGTCAAACGCGTGGCAAGGACAGACACCAAACTTGCGGATGTTGCCACCGATACCAGGGATACACAGTACCGAGGAACTATCCTCTCAGCTGCTGCTGCAACCTCAACGAGCCTGAGGAGCATTGCTGTGGACCGACCAACGACGACACCATCTGCTCCAAACGCAACTGCCCAGCCTCCATCAGCCTCCAGGCTCTGGCGTCGCAGTTTCTAGCCCTGCCAGGTATCATATCCTGCGCAGCCACGCGACTGATCCTCAGGAAAGTTCCCGGCTCGAATATCACCACCACCATGGAGGACACGATGGAAAAGGCGCAGAGGTCCATCAGCGTGCTGACCAAGGAGCAGCTGCTCGCAGAGTCCAGGATCGCTCAGCAAGTGAACGCGTTGATCAATCTCCACATGACCACCACGCTGCCTGCGAACATCGTCCCTCTGCTCACGTTGCTGCAGCTGAAGGTGAACGTTCTGAAGGCGCAGGTCGAGGCTCTCATCAACAAGAAGGTGATGGAGTGTCAGGGATACGGGTTCGAGGTGAGAGTTGATTTCTTGAAGTGTCCTTTGGTCTCCGATAATCGTGAAAGGGGGTGGTCTTGATACTGTGGGGTGGCTTGAAATAAATTGCGGTAATTCAAATTGGTTTACAGTAATTACTGCGCTGTAGAGTCCGGAATAGATGAGGAAGTCTTGATGAAGTGACGTTGAACTGCAAGCTTGTTTATATTTGTACCAAGTGTTGCACTATGAACATTTGTCGTGTTACTTATTTTTGTATTATCATCAAAATTGACGAATTCTATTCAGATTTATTTTCATTAGTACTTAGCTCTTAAAATTAATTTTCTGAAGTTCCTTAATGTAAATCTCTGTCACCTATATATGGGTGACATGGCGTTGAACGTGTTACATAGTATCTACTACTCTTCTGTTTGACATCTTCGTCTGCCTTCAACCCTAGGAGATACACTTAGCTGTTCTCTGTATTCGCACCATCTAATTACACAGAAACCAGCATTACTCGACACCCCTTTCTGACAAATAATACCCCAATCACCCTAAAACGAAGACAAACAACGCACTCCATCATTTTCCCGCAGCGTTTCGCTGTTTTCCCCAATCTTCTGTCAGATCCATACTTCAGCTCCACCATAAATAACTCCGTCACCCCTGTGTTATTCCAACGATCTTCGATCCTTTCCAAACTTGTCGTGTATTTTTCTTCCATTTCAAAAACCTTGTACACTCGTCCCCCTCGCCCCTTGCGTTGTCGTACCAAAATCATCCCAACGTCTCTTCGTTCCTTCGGCGCGTCTCCCTTGGGCGTGCATCGTCGAGGCAACAACACAATTAAGATAACAACTTTCTATCGAGTGTCTCGTCGTCGCTTGAACCGTTCTTCGTGCAGCCATTTTCACCAGGAGGTTGGCGGAGGGATGAAGGAGACGACTCGAATATTATCAAAACACGTTCTTCGTCGACATCAAACGGAGGAGCGACGTTTACGCGGGCCTCATTTGCATTTCATCCACGACGGAGCGAACTTCACCGCCTCGATGTGTTCCAGGTAGAAACCAGCGGGCCGATAGATCCAGCAGTGCTCGCCCTGAAAACGAACGCTGAGCTCAGGCAGCTGTTGTCGGCCCTAAGGCAGAAGGAGTGCGACGAGCGTCTCAACGCAAACTTCTCGCCTTATCATTCCCAGCGCGTGATCGCCGAGGCGCGTCTGAACGCCGTCCAAGCAAAGATACGACAGGTATTGTAATCCCTGCAGAAAAGCGCTGGAAGTTATACCGGAGCGCGATGCTAGCGCCGTCGTCGTAGCTAAGCCGGCCATGTTCGGGGACTCGACGGTTTCTTTTGGGTGGGAGTAGCATTACGTTGATACTCGACCCATGTACGCTATCAAAGAGCCTCCACCTTTATAATACCATCACTAACATTAATAATTATTAACGCCAGGTAGAGGCAGAATTTGAAAACAGAAGATGCCCTCCGTTGACAGCCCCAACGATTACATCGCGCATCATCCAGCAGTTCGCCGAGTCCAGATGCACCTTTGGTTTCGCCCACACGAATCTATTCGAACCCTACGTTCAAGAAAACATCCCCGAATCGCCAGACCCCTTTGGACCGAGCCCACGCAACCCTAGAAGACTGTACATACAACCCTATGTGCCAGAACCGCCAGCACCGCAGAAGAACGAGCAAAACAGAGGGACCAGCACCTCCAAGGACGCTCCGTCCACGTCTCAGGACAAAGGAACGGGCGAAGGAAACGTCGATGACACCAAAGATCGATCGCCAGGTCGGAGATGCAGCGCGGACAGCTGCATCTGCGACAGCTCATCGGAAGAGAGCCTCGAGGAGGGTAAAAAAAAACTTCGACTGAGGATTGATCGAGCTGGGCACGTGAGGATTAGTAGCGTGGCTAAGTTGAGGAACGTGCCACTGATGAAGCTGGCAGCGAACGTCGTTGCTGTGATCGACGTGGAAAAGGTAGCCGAAGTGGGCCAGCTTGCGATTCCTGATTGCGATTCTCCTTGGAGTCAGAATGCTGGATCGTTGAAAAGCGAGAAGACCTCTTTGGAAGATTTTAAAGACGAAGAAACGTATTCGAAGGGGATTGTAGAAGATGGAACGAAGGACGCGAAAAGAGAAACCGAGGAGGAGTCATCACTGAAAGATGATGCCGCGGAGTTGCGGTTCGAGTTTGAGGAAGTAAATGCAGAATCCGGGAACAACGAGGACGTAAAAGCATCCGATCGCGAGGGGGTTTCAATTAAGAAAGGGGAGTCTGAGGAAAATGGCGGTAACGAGGCGTCGAAGGAGCTGAGAGAGGGTATCGAAAATCCAAGAACCCTAGAAACTGATGAAAGTGGAAAGGACACCGTTACGAATGGATCGAGTAGGATTAATCCCAAAGACGACGAATCGCGTCGGGAAAATGGCGCGGAGAGAAACGTGAGGATCGTCGCGATGGTGACCAATATTAAATACGACAGACGCTTCGGTGATTTTGAAAGATGGATGGTAATAAACGAGTGCTCCGATGAGAGGACGAAGGATCGATGCGGAAGAAATGCTGCGAACGAGTCTTTAGGAGATACTAAGGAGGAAAACGAGACCGATGGGAATTATACGTGTCTTCTTTCAGAAAAGATCGATCCCTTGCCGAGGTCTAGTGATCGAGGGTGCGAACCGAGGGCGAGGATGACCGCCAAGGACGAAGAAATGCATCGGGAGGTTAAAACGAACGCGTACTCAAAGAACACGTACGAGGGCGAATCAAACTTCGACATAAATCGAGTGGATGGTGAGTATACCATGAGTTTTAGCGTTTAAATTACGAGCAGGTGTAGCCGTAGTGGATTTTATTGGCTGGTTGAGGTGATTCCCCCTCGAGGGTGAATTTGATGGGGACTAGTTCTACTTTTACGTCATGGTGGAATGGCTCTTTACCTGGAACAGAGATGGGCTGAGTTTTATTTGAATAGTATACGAAGTGTAAAAACAGAGCACTGTGATATATTCATGACATCGATTTAATCGGACAGTTACTTTTATAAACTTTCCTTTATTTAATATAACCTGCAACTTATTTATATATGAAATCTAAGAACACATTACTGTGATACACTCGTGACATTGATTTAATTATACAGTAACTTTTCTGGCCAACACCGCTTCTTCGTATAAAATACGAATATTAGGACAGAAAAGAACAACACACTTCAAAACTTTGATTAGCAAAGTACGTTCTTACAAGTCCATTACGAATCATGAAAAGCACTGGCGAAGGAAGCGTCTGAAACAAGTGCCTGAAAAGAAACGAATAATAATAATTATAAAAACAAATAAACAAAAAATTCAAATCATTTGTTCGATCAAGAAATTTGTTTAAAATTCCACCAAATTGCGCAAGGAGTATTGAACGCTCAATAATAATATATAAAAGCTACAAATAACTAAATTTATCGACAGATCAGAAAATGGCGAAGCAATTGAAACACTTTCCACCACTGAAGCACGCAACAGCGAATGCAGGAGCGACGATCGGTATCTCTGAGAATATATTCCATCAAAAAGAAATTGAATCGGGCTCTTCAAGGATCGTTTACGATAGAAGCACCTCCTATCACTGCGATACGGAACCGAGGAAGGGCATTGTTTCCGCGATCTATACTATGATTGAACACCAACTCGATTCCCTCAGCTCGCTGCTGGGCAATATACCGAATTTGCAAAGCTTCCTCCTCAGCTTGTACTCCGACAAACTATTCGGCAATAACAGCACTGTTTCCCCCAGCCAAGAAAACATTAATAGCTTAGAACAAAATAAAAAATTGATTTCGCGAAAAGAGAACTGGATATTGGTTCCCACGGGTACAGATGTACTCGATGGCAGAGAACGAAATATGTCTAATAAAGATTGCATTTTTGTAGGCGGTCAGTGTTGCAGCATACATAAAATAAAGCAATTGATAATTAAGGGCAAGGAAAATAAAAATCACGCGGTGACGGGTGGGTCGATTCGCGATCAATTGAGGGTTCTATCGAGAAACGGACTGAAACGACCGTGCAAGGTTCGCAGAAGCTTGATAGTAAGGAGTCGATTGAAAAATCCTGGAAATCCGAAACACGAACGTTCGCCTCCCTTCACAATTTTGAAACGTTTAAAGTTAAGGATTAGGCGGAGATTTTGTTCTTTACCAGATACATCTAATATTGCGAAAATGTCGAGAACAATTTCTTTGTTCAATAACGAGGATCGTTTAAATAACGAAGTACTTGCAAAAACGCCACGAAACGCTGCACTGCGACAAAATAGAAGTGCTGATGCTATCAATTGCACAATCGTTTCAGGTGACTGCTCGTTGCACGATAATACATGTAGTATAGTACCAGGGACAAATGAACACATAGTCGAACGAATATCACGATTTTATTAGCGTTTGGCGGTAAAAGTATAACGTTGAGGGTTGGATGGGAAAATAATGACATCAGAACAGACGAATTTATTACAATTGTCACATTATTTTTGTGCGAAATGCAATTCTCTTCGAAGAACAATTCTAATTTTAAATCATATTTCTGAACATCGAAAATTACGTCGTTTAATCGCTGGGCGCCTTTGGAAGACGCAGAAGTAATTATAGCGCAAACTCTCTGGATGCATTCGAGCAAGGTATTTCATAAGATGCGAACATAACAAAAGTGAATGAATTCAGCAGTCCAAAATTAGAAAAAGTGTCGATGTAAACACTCGTCCTGCCTCTATTCCCGATTTGTAAATATTTACACTGTCCCGTTAACGTTCGTTGTAAAGTCAGCTATCGTAACTAATTCCATTGAAATATTTACACTCCAGCTCTCACGGATGATACTGCTAACTATTTGTAAACACTTGTATAACCATGAACCATGAGAGCCTCTCCTGAAAGACAGTAATATACATTGGACATTTGTTAAAGTAATATATTAACACGTATTAAATATTTGAGAAAGTTACGACGAAATTGCTTGGCTGCTTGATAAGTGAATCTTGTATTACCCTCGTGAAACTGCTCAGCAGAATCTAAATAAAAGTCTCGGATAAGGAAAAAAAAAGATAAGCAATATTATTTACTCGTTAAATATAAATTGGAATTTGAACTGTAGCAATAAGTACGTCGCAACGAACAAACAAAAATTTCGTACCATATTAATACATATTAATTATAAAATCTTATGGCCAATTAATTTCGTCCTAACCATACTAGCTCTTTCTGTAAAGATGGGAATATAAAAACAGCTGCAATTCGAAGACAAGGTCATCTACGACGAGCGTTTGCATAAACTTTCTTTGTCGTCAATTCCTCTGCGTCGAATATACCTTTCGATTTATGTCCACATTTTGCGAATCACCCTGTACGTTTGAAAAACATCGCCGATACATGAGTCATATGTGCCTCATGGTTGAAAATAATTACAACCGATGAGCGACTGCGGTGTATCATCTTTTTCTCCTTTATTAACCGTTAATTCGCTTCATTAACTGTTATTATATCTGGTCGCCCGAACCAGTTTAGTCCTCGCTAGTAGCCTGTCTACTGAGAATCTTTAGAATTGTAGCGTAGTAACAACGCGACCGTAGTCGAACTATTTGAACACTCTCGGAATCGTACAGATCGGATTTTTGGAGGCCAAAATGAAAATCCTTAACGTAAACTTCCATTCACTTTTGCATATATGTATATATGCATATATTTTTTTCCCCGTTCACATTCATTCAGCCATTCGACGCAAACAATCGGTTGAACATGTCAGATCAGATACACCCGTAATTTTATAGCTATAGTTAACTCGCTCGATCCATGATTACCGTGTAATTTGTTATTCAATATATGTATATATATTAAATTTCTTACAAGCTACGATAGATTTTACGTGAGTAAAAAATAAACGAATTCAACACACTGGTCACATTCAGAAGACTATAACGCCGTTGTGTGACAAAGACTCGCGTGTACATATGCTGGGTTACACACAGGCCAATATTAAGTAACCACTGTCAACACACCACACTCGTAACACGATGCTGCGTATACGGATACAAACGAAAATAAGGTTCCGATAATTAGCGTAGCAAACGTAAGAAATACGAAGCAAGGACAGCGTTGACGTTTGATTGCGGACATTTAGCGAGCGCGACCTTCCACGGGCGTTGGATTGGGAAACTTCGTAACGCAAAAACAGAGGTCGAGGAAATTAGGTACTGATTAGAGCCATATACATTATATTACATACACTGTCGATATTATAAGCGGACTGTACGCTTACAAATACTCGCTACTTATACAGCTGCCTGCTACTTTCAACACCACAATCAAATCAAAATTCACTGACCGTCCAAGGTTACCCTGTTATCACCAATATATCTCGGCGATCGTAAGATGTCGGCGAAATTTTGATTCGACCATAGACACACGTTTGTACGACAGAGTCGATTGACGTTTAATTATCGTTACGAAGCATGTTCGGTCGCGACGGTCTTTCGAATGCTATTGGAGAAATTAACAAATGCGAGGAACTGAGTACATTGCCGTTTCAATTTTCTAACAAGTCTCCATGTGTATGCGACTCTGATAACGAATTTTAGATACGTGTTCCGTTCAAACGCGAATTCGAATAAACCATTATGCTCGAAGCGAGAAACTTTATACCGATCTACACCAATTGACGGTTTCCCGATCGCTCGGGAAACTTTCGTCTTAAGAGTATTTTTTCCATTTCCCTATTTCATTGAAATTTGCCTACCCTCTATGAATAAATATTCTTAGCCTGTTATAACTGTTGGAAAAGTATTAAATAAGTCGTGGGCTCCTATATTACAAGAAGAAAGATGCGATAACACGAAAGTCTAAAGTTTAATTATTTTAAATATATATATATATATGTATATATACATATATATAGTATATAATATCTGAGTTTTTTTTCTACGATTGCGTTACGTGGTGCAATTGTATATGGACATTTGATCGCCGTGTAAATTAGTTGTCTTAATAGCTACGAACAAAAGTTATGGACAATCCTCGATGATAAATCTACTAACCAGTGTCAACTGTACTTGAAATATTCTTTTCGCGATAGTCGGATATGTACAAAAATATTTACAGATACATTTACACTACCAGTATATATATATAGTCAGATATCTCGCGGAACAACTTAAATAATCCGTGTACAATGGTTGCAATAATTTAAGTAAACATTAATACTTCACTATGACGAATCTTTGATTAAAGAACTTATACAACTAAAAAGTACTTGCAATCTACAATTAGCTGCAACCTCTCCGATAGGTATGAAGATCTCTCGAACTATTAACGGTAAAAATATCTATTATCTTTTTTTTTTCATTTCTACTGTTACGCGTAAGTGAAAAATTCTAATATTCAACCTTACAAGTTTAAGTCGAAAAAGGTCATTGTATAGTAGGTATCCACAAAAACTAATTATTTTGTTTGTCTTTTTTAAATTCAGTTCACTGTAAGGCGCTTCTTACACCTGCAAACATTTCTCGAGTCTTAACAACGACCAAAACTACTTGAAAAAACCGCGATGGTCACGCAGCTTTATGAAAACTGTCGTACTCTCCTTCAACGAAACGAGACTACAAAAGGAATTAAGTAATAGATGAGTATTCCACGTGAAAGAAATCGTTGAACTACGAATTTTCTCCCAAGTGCTACCTGAATTTCGGATGTACAAGTTGAAATCCTATTTCTTTTTTTTTTTTTTTCGTGAACTTCAACTTGGTCAAAGGCACGATTGACGTAGATTAATGTATGTGCAAACTATTGTCATTAATAAAAGAAAAAAGAAAAACGAAGAAAAAATGAAAAAGACTTGATCGTGAAGAAATTAAAGTAACAATAAATATAAGCGATGAGAACACTACCTTTTGTACAATAAAAATGTACAATAAAAAACATTGCGTTCCCTATAGAAAGTATTTGGAGCAACTACCTCAGTCCTCGATCTCAAAAAAGGTATCGTTGCGGATCCCGCTTTATTATTTTTCTAAATCGAGTCTAAGAATAATAAGTAGCATTCCTTTAATTCACACCTTTGGTGTATTCAGCTTTCAGTTGACCCAACACTGATTTTATATCGGAAAAAGTAGGTCGCTTTTCAGGTTGTAAGTCCCATGCCTAACAAAGATCGTTTAATTAGTAACGGTGTACCAGCGCAATTACATTCTCTTAAGTGGACACTTTCATACGTACTTGTCTCATAATATCATATACTTCGTGCGGACAACCATCTGGTGGCTCCATTTTGTATCCTTTTTCCACGCACTTTACAACATCGGCCAATGGCTGAAATCAGGACAAAGGGGACTGTCATTACGAAAGAAAAAGAGTCGAGTACTTGGAAAAAGGTACGTATTCATAGTACTCACAATTCGTGGGTATGGTACACGTCCGAAGGAATAGATTTCCCATAAGAGTATCCCAAAACTCCACATATCAGACTTATTTGAAAACTTCTGAAAACAGAAATGCGTTTATAAGACTTTCTAAATTTGCTTGACGAGTGCTCAGAGGAAGGTATTCGAATTGTGACGGTCGATGAATATAGAGGACTATAAAACATCAGGATTACTGTAGTATGCTTTCTGATTTAAATACATGTAGTTGCAAGTAATGTATCGTAAGTGAACTTATGATATTTATAAGTCTCGTGAACAGTCTGAGTGTCTGAATATAATTCCTGATAGAAGAAAGGAAATATTGCTTTAATAACAAGAGAAAATTAAAGAGGAAATTTTTATTCTGGCCCCACCATACGAATCCAGTCTGAGCGATCACTCCGCCTAAACTATGATCCGACAAATGAAAGAATCGACTCGCCAAGGGAAGAGGTTCCCAGAAGAAACGAGAACACCCACTCTCTGGGTTTCTACTTTCATCGGAGTGCTGTCACACTCCGAGCCATCTGAGCCGCCTGACCAAGACAGGAAGAAGTGAAAGACTCCCCTCTACAAGGCAACTGGCGCCAGATCTCCAGAGTCGATTCTTTCACCGGACCTAGGCTAATTCTTCGTAACACATGTGCAACACGTATTTACATTCTGCTTTAAAGCCTCTGGTGCAGTCCATTTGATGGGCAGCTTGCCGCCCTCGAGGGAAAAGTTCTCGTCCCGTGCCAGACCAAAGTCGGACACTTTGGCAGAGTTGTCCTCCGCGACGAGAACGTTCCTCGCTGCCAGATCTCTGTGCACTACGTGTCTGGACTCCAAATACGCCATGCCAGCGCACGTGTCGCTGAAACAGAGCGTTAACATCGCACGGTTACAACCAATCCCGCTAAAAACGTCAACGAACGTCGACTTAAGGGGGGCAGACCACTAACATTCTTGAAAACTCAATTTTCTTTCCATTTCACGAAATACACATATCTCAAGAGTGGCAATGACACGTTAAGGACACTGGTTCCTGTTTCTTTATAAACATTTGCTGAATACATCTCTGAAAGTGCTTTTACAGTGGCCTGCCCGCCTCCTGAACAGCTTTGCTACGTACTACGCGAAGTTGATCTGATCCTTCTTTGAGACGTGCAACCTCCCTCGTGATCTCAGGTAATCCACCAGGGACCCTTTGCTCATATACTCGGTAACCAGGTACATGTGTTGATTATTGAAAACGAGACCGAGCAGCTTGACCAGATTGTCGTGGATCAGCGACGTCATCAGACTAGCCTCGGCTAGAAACCTCTGCGCCGCCTCGCTGTTGTCCTTCAGCATCTTTACAGCAACCCTCTCGCCTCTGTAAACCCCCAGCAATACATCCCCGAACTCTCCTTTGCCGATACACTCCCTAAGCTCTAGTTCGTGGGTCTGTATCACCCAGCCAGCCTCCATGAACGCCTTTGGGTTCACGCAGAAGTCCTGCTTCCCCTGCTTCGGCAAGGACTTGGTCAGCTGCGTGCACAAACCGTCCGCGTCCTGCTCGTAATGCTCGACCAGCAACGCTAGATTCTCGAAGAACTCCTCGTCGTCGATGGTCAAGTGATTGTTCTTGTATTTCACTCTGTAGTGCTGGACGCGGCCTTGGTAGCACACGCACAGCGTATAATCGCCAGGGAAATTCGTCGACTCCCGGACTAGGAACAGACCGTCTTCTCTCGGTCGCAACAATCTCTCGGCAGTTTCCCGCGATATTTTCCCGTGGAACCATCTGCAATACGGTGACCAAGGTGATTGTAGGCGTGTAAGTTTCATCTGGTCGATGTGAGAACGTGTCGAGGTGAGAATCATTGGATCTTGAGACCGTACACCGCCGCTCGAAAGTCTTAGCATCGGATGCTGTATCGTTAATTAACAAAGTCGAGGTATTTGGTGTGGACTGTGATGGTTTGAATATCTTTTTTTTTTTTTTTTAAATGATTAGTTCGATGAATTAATCGACTTTACTACTTTTTAATGAATTTATAAAAATATCTTTGTTACGTTTCAAATTTATTTACTCAGTTTTTTTTATTTATATTTAAACTCCGGCCAATACTCAAGACTCAATCGAATTAAATGTGAATATGTACAAGAATCATGCAACATGATTTCATTTATTTTCCAAATATTTCTTGTACTTTTTGGTAAACATAAAAATGAGACGAAAATCTTTAAAAGTACGTTTACATGAACATTTTATTCAGTAATTGTACTAAGACGTTTGAGTGGCAGTGTACGTACGTATTTTCTGCAGTCATCGAGAGCATCAGTATCATACTGAGTGAGGCGCCTATCGTGATGATAGTATCGTTTAATCGGCGTAATTAATCGTCTCAAGGTTTTACTTATCGGGATTTAAAAGTCACTGATGTATTCTGAATGAGAATACACATCTTCTCATGGATACAGTTAACATTTGCATTGAATATTTCTCAACGTATAGAACACCTCACTGCAGTGGTTCTGAAACTTTTTATACTGACGTCCCACGTATTTCTGTAAAAAAAAAGAAATATCGTTCTCCATCCTGACATATTTTTCATAAACCGACACTGAGCTACAATTTTGTTAGTATTTATTTTATCGTGAAACTTTTATTTTTATAATTATCCAAAATTAAGAACAGTGTCAAAAGAATGAACAAAGGGACTTCTTCAATGGATCTGTTGATATCTGAATAAGCTTCTGCATAGTGATAGAGCTTGTACTGTTCAATTTTTGCAATGGTGACAATATGACGAAATTGATAGAGCATTATATTCTTAAAAAATTCTGTATACGAGTAAAGAAAGAAAGGAGACATCCAATTCGATACGGTAAATACTCTACAGACAATGTAGCGCTTCCTGTTGGTAAGATTCGGTAATGTAGAACCCTAACTAATCGAAGGATCTTATCGACAGAATGCCATACATTACCAATAAAGCGACCTGCTGTGTCGATCGAGTGCTCTACATTACCAGCAAAGCGACTATTCTTACGAACTGAAGTCCTACGTTACCAGTTAACAAAAATTTATCTCGAAAATAAATAGTTCCAAGGGAAATAAACCTGTAACCACCACACTATCGACCGTACTATGCTGCTACTGTTAGCAGAGTTCTTTTAACATGAAGACATCCCTTCTAAAACTCCCAAAGTACCTTCTAAACTAACAACCAAAAGCACTCGAGTCCGCATATCCTTACCTTCAGAAATGTCAAGCTCTATCACTCAAACAAAAACTCACTTTAGTATCCACGAACCCATAGGGGAGATACCCCTGTAAGAATCCTCTCTAAAACTATAACCAGAGCTGAAAAAGGTTAAGAACCACTGCTGAAATGATTTCGAGCGTGTGAAGGCGTGCAATGAACAAATACGTACGGCATAGCGTTCAGTTTGACCTCGTGCCTCGGATTCGCCGATAACGCAGCAGGATTGCTAGGATTCGTGACGTTCGAGGTGAGGATTACCGGCGGTGTGCCGGCGTTTATGTGACTGGTTATGTTTGGAGAGGTGACGTTCGGATGCGTAGTCATTGTCGGTGATACTGGATGGGACGGAATGTTACTTGCAGACAAGTTGGAAGGAACGTTGTGTTGTGTCGTGTTTTGTAGAAGGGGATGGGACGTTACGTTTGAGGGGATCGTATGGTGATTTTGATTGCCATCGAGCTTTGCTTGCCGCGCTGGCGCTGACACATTCGGGTATCCGCCACCCGCATTGTGATACGTTGGCATCGCAACTCCCGCGGTGGCCTTTGCGAACCTGCAAACGACAACATCTGTTTAAGTACTCTTTTAGTCCCACGTTCAATTAGTTGCTTTGCAACGCGTTTCGCCGCCCCGTAGGTCACTGACGTTCGCTGGCTTCGAACAAAGCGTTAACAACCCTTCCAACTCGACATTTCCGATAGTATCAACTAGCGATTCGAGGTTTTATTGAAATCGATGTACGCAAATATTATATTTTATTGTTTTACGTGGCTTTACATCATGAAAGACTTCTAAGATCAATTTTACTTCCAATCTCGTTGAAGACGGAAAATAATGGGGGAGAAAAAAGTTGAATGTTACAAGTTCCATTTTTCTGTGACCTTAGCTTCCACACACGTGTATCGATACATATGCGAAGCGCAATTGCACTCGCCTTTTAAATGGAACCATATGTTACCTTTTAGGTAGATCGATTATTCGCGACATTCTGCGAATAAAAATATCAAAGATATTCGAAAATGAACGCTACAGCAAATATTTTATGTTAAAATATATTCGAAGAAGAATCGTACGAAGTAAATATAAGATAAAAAAGGGATTTTTGAATTGTATTTATTTGTTATTTACGTAAAAATTGAGGGGGGTAATATTGTACCCCAACATATTAAAGGGTTAATAATGCATGAGTTGAATTGATTAAAATTCATTTTTCCTAAAGGATCGAAGCCTTACTTACCATTTCTAAAAAATCAACTAGATGAAAAAGTATGTGGTTCTATCTAACGCAAAATGCAATTGCCATTGCAGGTGCGCAGTTGTACTTATTTAGAAGAGGTGAGTCATACAAGTATATAGACCTTGGTACACCATTGAACTTCTTTCTCTATCCTTTTTCTCTACCTTCTACGAAACAGGAGATCGCTGCAATTACGTGACACATAACGTGTAACACCTATTCTACGAAAGGAGAACGAGTCGCAACAATAGTAAAAAGGGAAGTTTAATACACAAATGATTTTATGTAACAGAAACAGATATTTTTACATAAAAAAAAATAATTGAAAGTATACATTTTTCCTAAAGGAAAATTTTTTTTCCCAAGAAACTACAATCGACTGTCTTATTTTTTATCAACGAAATGGAATTTAACGCTCCGAATCTGGCAATGTATATTCCACTAAAAATCACGTATTCACGACAAAAAGTCTCGAAGGAATCTCGAGGTTTCCAGAAACATACCAAGTACGCGGGAATTCACTCGGATATTGACACACTTCCACAACAAGGCTAATCAAACGTAACGCGCTTACGTCAAAGTAAAAAACGTTTACCCACGCGCCATCTCCACATTAAGAGTACTTGAAAATGTCAAAAAATGGCATTTTTCTTAAACTACAGTAATTTAAAAATATTCTTCAAATTCTAACTGAAGACACTATAATCTTGTACTTAACCGTACCTGTTTTTTACTTTTTAAAGTGAATACTTTTGATTTTACGAAGAATCTACGCGCCATTTTTCCGAAAATCAATATTCTTCCAAAAGCTAGGGTTAGGTACTAGTTCTAACATTACTTTCAAGAAATGTGTTAGTTTTATGTACCACTGCTCAATGTAAAGCATGTTTTTTTTTTTTTAGAGATCCTCTAGTAGATCCTTCGTATCTCGAAAATTCTTGTGTTACATCTTTAAGCATGTATCTCTCGAATAGAAAAATAATGATTACGAAATACATCAATCGAACATAAAAAGAAATTCGCGAGGCAGGACCTTTTTTCGATGCTCGGGAGCACCCCTAACCCCTTAACGCGAAAACGGAGATGTATCGTGAGCCGATACGCGACTGTTGAAATAAAAAGGAGCACGGCTATCGTGTGTCTCAAAGACAAAATCAACACTGGAACCACATGCTCTCTCGGTGCGAGTCCCCCACGACGAAGTAGATCTTTATGAGCGTTGCTCGCGAAACCAGATATCCGAAGCACGCTCGCGGTAAATGCAGCGCCAAAACATTCTTGATCAGTTTCAATTACAAAAACTGCCATCGAGAGGTGGAAAAGGACACGCGAGACGCGAGGCAACCTAATTCGCTGCGCAATATTTAAAGTTGAAGGGAAACCATCGAATTGGAGACCTAAAGTAGGAGCATAGGACAATTCAGGGATTTATCGAAGGTAGATTTACATGATCGATGAGTTTGAGCTTCGAGTAAAGAATTAAATGCCGCCCTCGACAGGTGAGAACACGTACGAAAATACAGCAAGATACATGTCCCAATAAAAATTAACGAAGCGCAACAACTGCAAGCCCATGCTCGCCATATTCAATCCTGCATCCGCGTACTAACGTGAGCATTTAATAAGGCTGTTAGTTTAAGTGGCTATTGTTCCAACCCATACAACACCATCCGTTCATTCCGTCCGCATAATAATGCGTTAGACACCGATAGACGGACGTGCGCGAAAGATGAATCACGCCAGTATATTTTCGAAACGGTCGGGAAATGAATAAATCCCCACTTAATCCAAGCACCACTCGAAACAAACACGCCTGCTCTCCTTTGAGCAATTCAGATTCACTGCGTACTTAATCCTCGTATTTTTTTTCACGGTTTATTAGCCGCCGCGAGAAGAATTTTCTATGTTTCTGAATAACAGTCTTTCCACGGACATAACGTTAAATGAACCGGTTGGTACTCGGGATATTCCGAGCTACGAAATTGAAAGTTATGCAGGAAACTTGAAAACAAGCATAGGGATACTGGAAACAGTTGAATTTGAAAGAAAATTGATCTGGAATTCTTTAGCAATAATTCGTGACTCGAAAGGCTATAAGGCTTGTCCCTTGAGTAAATGCAGTCAATTTGAACTACGAGACATCTCGTAGTTGACGATTTATACACAACGTTTATTTATTCAAAAAGATAACTTCTCGTTCCCCCTTTATAAAATATTCCCATTCCACGATTCAAATAATACAAATTCAAATTTAACGAGGAATGAATAAACAGTTGTTTACCATGTATTCGTTATTTTTATCTAAATAAATGTTTACGTCCATCTCTGATGCACAAATTGTTCGGCGCGCAATTTCCACGGTTTCCCCGTGGTATATAATCAGAGGCATCAGCGATGAAACTAAATCCGTTGCACGAGCAAATATTGAATAATTCAGCTGGAGTTTATCCTTGGTCGGTGTCTATGACGACTGGGTTATGTCACGCGAAAATATATAGCTGCAGTCGGACATACTAAAACAAGAATCGGTATTACGCAAGCATAAGTGGCCACATTTTGTCGTCCTCTTTTCGAATTTGGAATGATAAACCGTCTTACGAGCTGACCAACGAATCTAATTCACGTTGAATTTCAAATTTCCCTCCTCTGAGTACTCCTTATCAATAATGCAACACGCCTCGTATCTCTGGCGCTCCTGAAGTAAGGATAAGAAGGAACTCTTTTGGTGATAAAAACAATAAAACATGGTTATATTTTGATTTTTTTTTTTATAAACCTAATGTATTCTGAAGAGGACGAATGAAATCGATAGAAAATTATTAACATTCATACTCCATACAGAAGTTATCCTACTTTACTTTTCTTAGTGGCGGAAAATATTTTTTCTTACCTAGAAAATAGTAAAAATATTTCTTATCGATGTTACTAACCCAGCCAGTATGCCTTCCTCACGTTTTCACGCCTCTTTAGATTCTTTGTCGAATACGTGAATTTACGACAGGTGATAAAAGTCCCAACCATGACGGTAATTGAGGTAAATATTAAAATTGTTAACAGTATACGCGGCGATATACACTTGGTTCAAGAGTGTCGATCAGAGTTGAAGAAAAAATTATTATTTAAATCCGTTGCAGACCAAAATAAAAATAGTTATCTGAATGATAAAGTGAAACTATACTTCACCTTGAATGAATCGAAGCTTACTTACGCTACGAATAAATTGCGATAAGTTTTAATTCACCTTATTTCGAAAACACTGCCTATTTTTAATTTCAATTTTTCTTTAACCTGAACCAGTTTATATATCGATTAGTTTATTTATAAAATTATTAATTTGAGGCTACAACGTCGGGATAATATTTATAATAACTGCTCCAAAAGAGACTCACGCTAGAAAACCTTACGTACAGGGTATGCCAAACATTTCCAAACATAAAATAATATAGCAGGAAAATGTACTTACATTCAACTTTTATTTGCATATTTCCTTTGCACAGATTCAGCATCGAAATTATTTCTACAAGTTCTTCCCTCGATCAAGACTTAGTCAAATTAAGATCAAGATTTAGTCAAATAATCAAATTACGGCCCAGACAACCACGAATCAGTTTGGACTTACTCAGCGATAGAGTTCCAGAAAATTATGGCTTCTACGTAGCGCAGAACCAACATTCGTTATCGAAGATAAAGCAAAGCGCCTCGCTGGTAATATGAAATTTGAATATTTATCAGGGACTGCGCACATGTTACCCGTGTGTTTAATGATAACCGCAAAATTGGTTAAGCGACTGGCTACAGGTTACGTTGGAGTTCACCGTCGATGATCCGAGTACAGCGTCCACGGGAACTCTCGATAACATTATTTTGGGGAATAATTAAGCAGTACAATATTAATTAACGTGTAACGCGCATCGAGGATAATTAATAAAGTCCGGGCAACGAGAGATCGAAAAGATTAAACGAATGAGATCCTTGTAAATGATCTATTTTCAATTCGAAATCCTGATTCAATAATTGTTTAGAATTAATACAGTTCTGGTAATTTATTTACATTCGTGAGAAACATTGTGTCATTTACAATCTATAAGATTGCTGTTCCTGTCATTCGCGATTATGTGCGTATTTCCATGGCCTAGGACTTTCATCTTTGACTCTGGTAAAAAGAGAGGAAAGAAACAAGCTCAACAGCTTGGTAATTAGATTCGAGATTAGACAAACAAGCAGATATCAGCTTAGATAAAATGTTTCTCATTTCTCCATCTCTGCATTGTGCGTTCTGAATTTCGTGACTTTTTTGAATTTTTGATTTTTTTTAATAATATTTGACACTCTTGCTTTTATTTTACAGTACGAGTTATTTATTATCAAAGTGTTGTCGGTAATATATATATATAATGGTCTCTTAAACTTGACAAAAGTAGCGTCAACTTTCGCATACTTGAATAAAATGAATCCTGCCAATGCCAAAAGCTTCCCCACCACAATCTCAACATCTTCGCGACACGCGTTCACAAAGTGAAACGACAAATTCGCTTTAAACGACGCGTCAACGCGTTCCACGGTGCGCATCAACGCGAAATACTGCTGAATATAATCCATTGTTACGGGCTATAACGCGTACAAAAGCTTTACGCTCGCTAATCCGCTGCAAAAAGCACACGCCCGTGGTGAACCGACCCGGTTCTATCGAGCATCGCGAATTAAACCGCGTTTCAAGCGAGTCAATTAAACGCATTTCGTGTACAGTGAGAATCGAAAACACAGGCTTCCTCTACGATGAGTTACGAAGGATGATCCGTTCAGGGAAAGTCCTCGAAATCGGGATAAAATTCATTCCGTGAAAATAAGTACGCGTTTCGAGACCTCACTCGTGTTTTGATTATTAAAACAGTTGCTTTTTTTCATTTTCGGTTACTCTGTGTTCGTATAAACATTTTCTCTTAGTTTCGTTTTATTTTCAATTGATTCATGCTTGTGATCGGGATACTTTTACTGTGATCATCATCTTCTTAATCACTATTACGCTTCACGATCTTTCTATTAAGTTGAATTTCGTTCAATTAAATTTGTATGCCAAGTAATATGAAAATTCCTACTCTTTACCTAAAAAATAAATTAATAAACAACCCTCCACTACTATAAAGCACGTGCTAACTACACTTTTCGATGAAGACTCCATTTTTAAACCACATACACGTACATTTCACGCATTCAAAACATCAATTATGCCGAGCAACGCGAGAATTTCCGTTCGTTACCTGAAAAATAAATTGAGACGTGACTACGTGACCAAATGCTAGTAGTTTTGCACGTCACTGTACCCCCAAACAAATTCATCGGCCACGCTCCGTTGAAACTGGTTCCCAAGTAACTCGATAGTCGTCTCGCGAGGAAATTGATCAATTTTGGGGGACCCCGAGAGCTGGTTCGCGAGAACGAGAAACAAATCGTCGCGAATATCAAGCAAGAAAGTTGAACGCGTGACCACACGTCCCCCGAGAGGATCGAGAATCGAGGCTCACGTTCTCTTCCCCTCCAAGAGAAACCCGCAAGGTGCCTGGCCTCGTCTAAAGATATCAACCAACGCGAAAGGAAAGCAAAAAGAGGAAAAGATGATCGCGCAAGCCTAAGCGTCGCGACGAAGTGACAAACACCGCGAATCGCGAGCGTGTTTGATCAATTCCTCCTGCTCGACTCGATGACGTCGCATCGAACCTGTAACTACAGGTAATTAAAAGTTATCGGTCCGTGGACGTTGTCGCGAGGAAAACTTGTCTCAATTATAGTAATCGTAAACGAGAACGCGACGTTGCAACGCGACAAGATCGCTCGGTATTCCATCAGGGGAATTACATTTTAAATCAATGTGGAAGACACTTGTGTTTTCACGCTTTTCAATTGATTCATGCTTGTGATCGGGATACTTTTACTGTGATCATCATCTTCTTAATCATTATTACGCTTCACAATCTTTCTATTAAGTTGAATTTCGTTCAATTAAATTTGTATGCCAAGTAATATGAAAATTCCTACTCTTTACCTAAAAAATAAATTAATAAACAATGTAACCACTTGTAAACCAAATGTAAACACTTGTGTTTTCACGCTCGATTTTTCTAGGGAGCAATTATTTATCTTGAAAGATTTATTACATTCGACATTGTTGCTTTCGTGGAGTAAACCTAGGTCTACAGAATGGAAGATGCGAGGGAAGGGTGAAACCACCCCTTCTGTCAGAGTTATTTATTTTATACAAGATTATTTAATTTTAAATTGCCTAAATTTACTTTATTTCTGAGCTCAAATGATTACTCATTACTTTCACGCCAGATTCTTATACAAATTGAAACACTGCTTCACGTACAAGATGTTTCTATAAAACGTAGGATATTGGAAAATACGAACTTCTTAGAAAGGACCGAGGAAAAATAAGGAATAAAGGATCGCCCATTTTAGAGCATGAATAGAATTTTCTATTGTTCGCATAAATACGAAAGATACCCTACACTTGAAGGAAGAATGAACTTCAAGATTGAACTGGTTTGGTAAATAGATTTATGTGAATTATTGTATAGAATACTTTAATCCCTTCTGTTTGTCCAATCAGTTAAAAGCTAGAGCGTTGGCTGAATTTTGGTAGTCCATTTTTACATGCATGTATGATCGAAGAAATAAGACCAAATAAGAAATAAGAAATCGATTTCAAGTTTGAACTGTGTAATCAAAAATGAACCCTCTATTTGCGAAACTTTGAATTTGACCAGCTACTGTTTATAGAAAAGAATTCTTTTTTGTATCTCTTTCTTCGTAAAACCATAACGATATCCTCGCAGAATAAAACACCGATTGAATTGTTTATTTCAATTTATTCGACTTGCGGAAACCATGTCAGACAGTAGCCAATGTTTGAATGACATTTATACGAGGGCGGTTCCAGAAGTAACCGATCGAACAAAGAAAACACAAAAATCTGGGGAAAAAGTATGTTTATTTCTCAACATAAACAAAAATGTAATTCGCTCTTTAAGAGATTCCGAGAGGCGCCAGGGTAACTAGGCGGGAACGCGATAGGCAACGAAAACTTTCGACCGTCGTGGCCCACCGTTTTGGGGAGGTGGGGAGGGGTCGCCGGTTTTCGCGTAATTTATGCAAAGCTTATTCGCGCCGATGTCTCGTAACCGGGTGCTATTAATATCCACGGCACGCGAGGGAAAACGCAGCTGGGCGAGAAAAAGAAGAGACGAAGGCCCCGGGAGCAAAGAGCACGCTCGACAGATTTGCTCTGGTGTGTTTCTCTTTAACAGTACACGTTACTGTACCGTGACCCGCCGTTTTCCATCTGGCGTTTTACCGCGTTGCACGCGCCCGGGCTCGGCTGCACGCGTTCACGATTTCTTTAAACGAAGAAACGGACACACTTTTTCCTTGGGAAGCGTAACGACACGCCGCGAAGAAAGGAAGCGGGGTGAATAGAATAAGAGCAGCAACGTTCGCCTCGGTTTTGCTCGAGGGCCAATTTCCACTTTTTGCCACCGTGTCGCGAGGTTGCACGATTACTGCGCGATTAATTCACCGCGGTTAGAAATATTTTGAAAGGTCGTTGCACCAGTTGCGTCAAAGGATACGTTTGTTTACCACGTTCAGGCGTACCTCCTTAATGGAAGTCTGAATGCGAGCATTGACGGACGGTTTTATGGTTTGATCTGTTATATCAAAGGGAAATAAAAACCAGTCACAGATCGAGAGGAACGCGATACTGTACGAGTACGTAGAATGGGGATAACGACGAGTAATTTTGCCTACGACGACTAGCTATAACGTCTGACCTAATACGCCTCCACAGTAGGCAAGACAGCTCATTTTTTTCTCCATGTGGAATGGAACTGATGCTTCTGTGTGGTTAGATTAGGCTAACAGGGTTCGTAAGTTAATACGTAAAGTCTTAAGACCTAGTATTTCCTAATTGAAAACAGATCTAATCTTGATCTTTCAAACGCATTGATATTCTTAATTACTGCAAAATGCTGTTCATCAAAATGCATGTACTACCAAAACATAAATAGCGTAAACAAAATAAAATGTAACAGTAAAAAAGGCTGCAAAGAGAGGGAGTAACTCTGAACGAGAATATTTGTGATTTAGCAAGAATCTTGAGCTACCATACATGGTGCCAAAAAGCAACTAGTATGTTTATGAGAGAGTAACCTTACTGCACTCAATTTTTTAACCGTTCCTGTGTCGACCCACATGCTCAACTACCTCTGTAATTGTGGCAATGAAATTGGAATAAACAATCTGATTACGAAAGTATACAAGACATACTCAGATGCTGAAACAAACAGAAAACCATGAAATATCAACGAAGGAGATGTTAAATAGAAGAAGTAATATATGTAATAAATAATACAACAATAATAAAAAGAAGATATAGGGTTGAGAAGCCAAATATTTATTTAGTAAATAAGTTAGTCAGTAAGGAAAATTGTTAGTATTGCAAAGGTGAGTGAATAAGGGATCAAGGAATCACAGATGTATGATGAAACTGAAAGAGAAACGAATCAATTAGTAAATTATCTATCTACTCGGACAATCTACTGTGCAAAATAATTCTTGCTACGTATTCTCGATTCGTAAAACGCGTCTTCACGATAGTAATCCTACTAGTCATTTGTAGTGTCACATTAGTGTCTTCCGCAGTCGCTACAGAAATAATCATTTTAACAAAATTCTGAAAGCGAGAGAAAGTTGCGCTGATCTTATTACAAGGTTGATGCTTGCAACTATTTACATTTCGACCTACATGTTCGACTATTTTTGTAACTGTAACACACAGATTGGCACGGTCGACTTTACGTTACTAAACGACGGTGAATATGAAAGTTTAGAAGACGAGAGTATCGTATCGTGTAGGTGGCTTTTTTGATAATCTTCGCGAAGATTTAATACCGAACACACACCATTACTGATAAATGATCGTGAATGGTGATAAATATTTAAAAATAATAGAGTCGTGGACCAACTCAAAACGTTTCGAAAATGAAGATTTAAGTTGAATAAAATTAATTTTCCAAAGCAAACTAAATATTCGATTTATGTATTCTGGTTCTTCCAATAATATCCAGAGTAACTCGATTTTTCCAGTAATACTTCTAGTACGCCCGATACCCGGATAAGGATCGCAGGCACGATGTGGAAACCTGGAAACGTGGAATAAATGTTAGGAAAAAAGAAGAAAAAAGGTGTGAGTTGTGCAACAGAGGAAGACAGGCATTAAAACACTTTATGTGTGACTGTGAGAAAATAGAAAAATGTGGTCGATGGAGAAGATGTTAAATGAAAGAAGCAATATAAATAAAGTTAACTGGATTAAGAATTTAATTCAGTCGAGAAATAAGGTAGCGAAACCAAACATTTAGTTAGTAAATAAATAATTAGTAAGGAAGATTCAGTAGCGGATAAGAGATTAAGGAATCACAGAATGTGTATGTAAAAGCTGAAAAAATCAAACTCTCTCAATTTCTGAGCTGAAAGGCTCAAATTAATGAAATATCCATTTATCTTCTAGTATATCAACTTATCCCCATGAAACTTCCATAAAAATCTCAAGTGTTCCATTTCAAATCGAATTATTTGTATCGTTCGAGCACCCTGAATTTTTACAAGATACTCGAACAATCGATCTATTCGAGCACTTGACTGAAAGATTCACGCAGTTTGAATGAGTCATGTCAGACACTCCTAACGTTGCTTAATAATTCCGTCACGTTTGGAACCGAAACGCATTCTGACTCACAGAAGAATACATCGCTAAAAGAATCCTGAATTATATTTTCTACGATTATTTCTTTGCATCGTTTTGCATCGTAAAGTTCCGAAGGTTCTGCGTAAAACACTACTGCTCTCAGATAAATCTAACTTGCTGGCAGTGCATGAACCAAACAGACCGAGGAAATTAGCATAATCGAGCACGCTTTCATTATCAATTTCCCAAGATGAAAATCAAACACAAAGCAATTATACCAAACATCGCGTTACGCTGTTCTGGCAATCCTCGGCCAGAACCATCTTTCTAATCGTCTCTGGGGCGTACTAACTTTTCATCTTTTTACCAACACTCTCAGTCAGATGTGCCCTTTGTCTGCAACTCGGAGAATAAAATGCACCCATTGTCTGCGTAATCGCAGTAACACGATTCACACGAGACAAGTTGGAATCGGTATCGAAGGTGGCACGCGAAACTTGGATGGCAAAGCGTAAAGAAAGTATGACGTGACCCAAAAAAATCTCTGTCGGGGACCGCGCCGCGCCGAAGTTCGGGGATTAATCAAGCTTGGCCCGAGCGAAAGGGAACGAAACAGGAAACGAAGAAAGGTTTTATTGTTCGCGGAAGCGCGGGTCGTCAAAGAACAGCTGTGAATTCGCGAACGCGTACGCAATATCGTTGCAGTTCGGTCTGCACACTTTACAAAGACGCTTCTTGTTCCAACGGAGCAATTATATCGGCCGTAGAAATGAATTCTGTGCCTTTATATTCAATCATTTGTAACTTTCGTTGAAGCAGAAATATATAATTGTCATTTTGTTATCATATGTTATATTAACAACCTTCTGGGTTCTCGACCTGGTCATTACAATGAATCATATATAATTATGTATATCATCATTATGATTATATGATTATGATTATCTTTGTTATGATCAGTACAATGTATGTATATGTCCATGTATATTTACAAGATACTTTAATGTACTAAACGTGTTTTTAAAATAATTCTAATAAATTCTTCCAAATGTATCGTTACCTTATTTCCATATAATTAATTAATTAACGTACATCGTACACATTTATTCTATTTTTGGCTTCCATGTGCTAACAGGTTACTTATCTATTTCTAAAATAGATTGCATTCTCATCGCATCAACAATTACACCGTTACTTAATCATTTAAACGACACAATAGAACACTGATTATCCAGGAAAATTGAATAACATGCGACAAATAGATAATGGAATGATGTCAGCTGGATTATTTTGGCGAAATTATTTCTACGTCCAGAGTACGAGTATCTAATGCATAACCAAGTAGTCGACATTTATGCAATCAAACTGTCCAGATAACAAGTGTTTTATTGCTTGTTCTATTTATAGAAGATGTACTTAGAATCGTGGAAAACGCTTGGAATTACCTATACTTCGAGATGATTGTCCATCCTCCGGGTATATGCCCCTCTGAAACAGAGACAAAAGTGGATCCATTATTTATTATTATTGTTAATCAAGTGTGGGAATAATGCATAAACTCATAACGAGATATTGGCGAAATCTTGATCTAGGAACGGAGCACGAATAATAATTTATCTCTGACTAATGAATACATTTCCATTTGAATCATTTATTATTGGTAACCGCTGTATCGTTAATCTAGTTAAGATTGATATTCATCAAGGCAGTCCTTTCTTCAGTCATTCTTTTTTTAATTCCCAAACTAGCAACTCTTCTCTTCTCTTCTCTTTCCAAACACTAGTAATCTTTTATTACACAATAAAGGTATGGCGACCGATAACGTTTGATCATTGGTCGCGCAAACGTCTTGTAACATTCAGCGCAAGGTTGCGGTCGTTCCCTCTCACTCTGGTTCCGAGCTCACTTAAGGCCTAATTAATTAGGTAAGAAACACGCGTGAGAGAATCGCCGGTTCGGCCGCAAATCCGCAACGGAAAAACGTAGATCGTTGGCTCAACTTTTTTTTTTTTATTCTACAGGCTGCTTCATTTAAACCGGCATGATTAAATATATCGCGAGGGGATGTGTTATAGGTCGATGAATTCGTCTAAACAAATGCTATTTTACTATGAATAAAAATATGTAAGATTTCATTTAAAAAAAATTAATTTGTATGCTAAATCTCTCTCGCCATTTTATTTACAACAAAATTATTTACACCATATTGTTCGTCTATTTTAGCCAAATAATTTGTGTAAAAGCAATTTTTTAGATAGTCTCGTCTCCTTACGAGATATTTAACTAGTCCGGTTTAAACGAAACACCCTATACACGACTGTCTATGTACTTCATTTGTGCGGCACACGTGGAAAAATATCCAGGAAGGAAGAGCGGCCCATTTACAACGTGCAATTATGCATTGTGACTGAATTATTCGACGAGGATGCCTTGTGCCGTTCGTTAACCGTATAATTAGCCAATTGCTAATTGCTCGAGTTCGCATGAGCTGTTTCGCTCACCTCGGAAACGAATTAACTGTACAAAAATCGTGGAGGGAGCGAGGAGGTCAAAGAAGATAAAATTTGTATCTCGATCAAAATAGTAAAAGATTAAAAAGACTTATAACCAAGTATCTAATTATATAAAGAGCTTTTCAAGTAAATCGTTTCTGTTGCGTATTATCTCGGGGATTCCTTCTTTAATTAAATTTGAAATTGAAAAACGAGGAAACAATGCTTGAAATAGCTATTATTTCGAATGAATTGATATTATTTTTATTTCTAAATAACAATCGAATGCTCCGAAAGTAATGATTTCAAATAGTTATTTCTTATTTTCGTTTCAATTAAAATATGTGCGGGTTTGGCATATATCAATTGCCTAACTTCACTTGTCGGTCTTTCTAGGGTTATTCGCTTACGCAAGGTCTAGTCTTCGTCTCTCTTTCGTGTAGGTAGAAAATACAGCGTAGTACGCGTAAGGATAGGCCTAAAAAGGCGAACCGAAGGATAGAAAAACCGTGGCGGGAAAATTGGAATGCAAAGGACACGTGTGCGTCTCGACGCGCCTCGATTATTGCCCACCGTTGACATCGAACGTACCGATGAAATTGCTTCGAAAACGTTTACGTGATTCGTCGAGCGATTGATGTGACAGGTAATCGTTCTTTTTATTTTCTTCGAGGTTCGAATACAATGCAACGATTTCGTGTACCCGTCTCGACGATACCCGTTTCCGTTTCGCTGCGTTTACAAACTATTCACCGCGGACACCCTTGCGAAATATTATTTTGCCGATCTCTGTATAAATTCAAAGTCAATACCGAGAAGTTAGTGCCAACGTTATTGCCTCGTTAATGCAAGCGCATTACATAACTACAATTTACGTTGCACGTTTGTCTTTTATACATGTTAAGTTTCAAGCAACGAGTCCCTTCGCTCTGCCGCGATGATCGCTGATTAATGTTTATATACGTTACATAATATAATCTGCGAGGAAATATTAAGTCTAGCAGCGACATGAAAACAATACAAATGGAGAAACTGCTCCGAAACGATTCGAATGAAAAGAAAGACTTAAATTCTTGTTAAAAATTCCGATCGTCTGGATTCTCAAAAAACGAATTTGGAGCCAATTTGTGAACATTCCGTGGCAATGAAAAATACACCGTGTCAGGTAGATAGGTTCTGTGTATACATGTGATACTTTTTGCGGAACTCTACGTGGTAAAAAGCGAACCGCGATAATGTCACCGAATGCCGATGTAAGATAGTAGGAAACACGCCGAAAGCCCATTATTTCTCTGTCATTCGGTGCATTTAGAATGCAAGTGCGTGTGTCATTTAAATAACGCCCACTTTTAACTCAAGAGAGAGTGTAACAACTCGAAATGTAATCTCTGATCGAATTTAACCAGTTTCGCAATTCGAAACGCGATTGCCTTCGTTCGATAAAACGATCGTGTCTCTGTCATTTCGACGTTTAATCGAGGAGGGAATATCTTAGAAGAGGAAGACTGGAAACGTTTTAACGTGTAACAGTACCGCAACAGTTTTATCCAGCGCGCGAATACGTCGGAAATTTGGTACTCACCTTGTTGTATACACGGATTTTCCTGACGAGCCTGCGGACAAACACAGGTAGCACAATAACACTGTGTCACATGAACAAATATTCATAAAAACCACACGAAACAACGATTCAATCACCTCGCGAAACGTCACACTCACTTTGGTCGAGCGGCCATTTTGCTACACACGACTCGAGTGAAGAACACCTTGATCTACGAGAGACAGGAGCTTGAAGTTATTCCACTACAGTGAGCTGGTGATTTCAATGATACCAACATTACGAAATCATCATCGCGGTTTAGTAAAGAAATCTGACAGATGGACAAGTTCTAATATTGACTGATGGCAATTACCAAAGAGGATTAGAATCCCAATCCTCTTTGGCAATTACTGCTAATACGACAGACATTTTATTTGCACCTACTTCTATATGAATTAAATGACTGGCTTGTAGACACTTCTTACAGTTGAATGTAAAATACTTTGCTTGGTAATAAATTGAATAAGTAATATTACAGGAATAAAAAGATATGAAATGTCAATTACAAAGAGAAAATAATTCTACGATAACTTTACGCCTCTTTCATAAATTATAAGTATCGTAATTATTTAAACTCTTCTAAAACTTGTTATATTTAAGAGTAAGAGGTGATGTAGAGAACGTATAACCGTATGCGCGTCAGAGTAGTGTACTGCCATAATCAGAAACTATTTTGGCGTTGCACTGTGATCTGAAAAACGGCATTTTGAAATTCGCGGGGTTTTAGTACTAGTGCTGCCATCGGTGGGAAATGGCCCAAGTAGTAGTGAAAATAGTTCCCACCATTCTTATAAGATGGCGCCACAGATTTAATGAAGGGTCGATAATTATTTCTTTATTAAATAACTGTTCATAAATATTACGAAGATGGCATATGAACTAATATATTGTAGTTTTATAAGGCAAAGAATCTTATTAATCACGCATTTATGAAAAATAAAGAATAATTTATTAAAGTATATCGGTGGCGCCATCTTACAGAAAAAGTGGAAACTATTTTCACTACAAACTTGGACGTTTTCCCACCGATGGCGCCAGTGGTAATAAAATTTTTAAACCCACTGAAAGAATTCCGTGTTACAACCTCACTGAACCTCACTACAGTATGCATCGTTTTTTAACTTTGTGAATAGAAATGTCATTCTACCTGTTTTAAATATCCTAGGCATAGAATGATTCGCTACGTCATTTTTTAAATGTGTCAGTAATAACCAATTGCCATCGGTATATGCAGAATACTTGTCCATGCACACATGCATACGTAAATATTTCGCATGTTTCATACAGTTTTTGCCTAGAAAATTTTCTTATAATGTGCTTTTTGAATTAAACTTTACCATATGGCTATACAGTTAATCCCGTACTAACTCATAAACAAAATTTATTTATAATTAAATCATTGAAATGGCCCCGAAATTGCGAATTTTATCTAATGTTATAGAGGTAATTATTATATGAGGTTTGGATTTGTCATCATTTTGATGTAAGCAAATCACCTGTGTGTTGTAAAGTGCAGTGCATTTAATATTATTAATTTTTAGCGACTAAAAAGTGTAAGGAATGGGATAACAGGTCACCTGTATGGTGTTATGTACAATAACACATTAACAGTATTGACATTTAGTGTAAATGTATCGGATGACATTGAAGCCAATTTAAATCACACGACATTACAGTTACACATGCCAGCAGAAGTGTATCTTTGTGGTATTCTACATGTTGGTGAATGTGAAGAGAAGCTTCCAGATACATTTCAAGTAAGATTATTACATTTTCCCTTATAGTGGCAAAAAAAGATTATTAAATGTATGTTTGAAATTCTTTAGGATATTGATATAACAGATAATCCCTTACTTTTGAAGTATTCACATGAAAATTTTAAAGTAGAAACATATTTTTATATTCATCAAAAACTTGAAGCTATTAATGATGTAAAAATCATTAATGAAAATGACATTCGTCAAGAATTTATGTACATTAGAATAAGAGGAAGCTTGCCTATAATTGCTCAAAATGATAACATAATGGAGGTATTAGAAGAAACAAGAAAAAATGTAAATTATTAATATTTTATTAAGAACATAGTATGATTAACATTAAACTTGATACATAGCAAGTAATTATTTTTTTAGCAAGTTGCATCAGGAAAGATAGGATTTCAGTTTCCATCAAAAAATGCATTTCTTTTTAACAACGAGAATAACTTGAATGATACATCTTTAAAGGAACTCTTAGATATTTCTGTATATCATGAAGGCACTACAAATATAAAAAAAGGCATTATTCGACCTGCAGGGGTTGTGGTATATATTTTAACACTTTTTATTATGTTTTATATTTCCCATTTTCTTGAAGAGTATATTTATTTTATTAAATTTAACAGGATGCTGTAAATGCTAATATACTTTTAAAAATATCTAGAGATAAACTTTCAGAGGAAAATATTAATTATGCCCCAGTCCTTCAATATGTAAAACGTAGGTACCATAATTTTTTGTTATTAAAATATTACGAGTACTGTATTATAATCTAAGCAATTATGAAAAAAAAAAACGATATTTATCATATAGGACCATTTGATAGTTTGGAGTGTAATTTGTCTATTGACACATTATCTTTGGTCAATTTTAACACAAGTTCAGCAGACCTTTATGGAATATTAGTGGAATCCATGTGTCGAAATATTAAATTAATAGAAAAATGTTTCGAGGAGCAGCTTAAAAAATCTGAATCATCTATAAAACTGCCACTACCTGTACATTTCAAACCCCATGCTTTTGGACATTTACTCACAGTAGTCTATCCAAATGGTCATAATGACAACGAAACAAGTAATATTTTTTATGACACCTGTTTACTTTGTATAATTAACAAAAAAGATGATATACTTCTGAAAAAAATTTATTCAATTGCAGTTGAATACCGTGAAAGTTTACATAGAATTCTTGAATTAGATATGAGTAAACCCTACTTCCGCTACGGGAACGCCGTGAAATTTTATAACGAGTCACAAGCAGATAATATACTCATAAATCCTCACGAAGCTATTTTACAAAATGATGGCATGTATTCGGTATTATAAGTTCATGTAGGATATTTATATGTTACATTTGATACATTTCTAATTTTTCAACAGATGTAGCGAATAGTACTCGCAAAATTAGCATTGTACAAGGTTTATATGCATATCATCATTACATGCAGGATAATTTTGATGATAATGGCTGGGGCTGCGCATACAGATCTCTACAGACGATTATTTCGTGGTACAGGTAATATCGATATTTATACGGTTAATCGATAGAGTATTTTACGTGAGGTTACGAGTAACGATATCTCTGTTCTTAGATTACAAGGCTACACTGAAATACCAGTACCTTCACATTGTAAAATACAAAAATGTTTAGTTAATATAGAAGATAAGCCTTCAAGTTTTATTAATAGTAAACAATGGATTGGCTCAACGGAAGTAGGTTTTGTACTAGAAAGTCTATTAGGTATCAGTGTTAAAGTGCTCTGTGCATCTACAGGTGAAGAAGTATCAACTTTAGCTACAAATCTGTTGCATCATTTTCAAACACAGGGTACACCAGTAATGATTGGTACATAATTTTTTCTTCCTTTTAGGTAAAATGTCTTTCTACCTTTGGTAATTTAATTTTGAAATACTTTCTAGGTGGTGGTGTATTAGCTCACACAATTTTAGGGATCAACTATGATGAACTTACCGGTGATGTAAAATTCTTAATTTTAGATCCGCATTATACAGGTCCCGAACATTTACCAACTATAATAAACAAAGGTTGGTGTGGGTGGAAAACAAAAGATTTTTGGAAAAAAGATGCATTTTATAATATGTGTTTGCCTCAAAGGCCAGTGTGCATCTGATGAAATAATTCTTCATTAACTGGTGAAAAGACAGTAATGTAGTATACAGTTAAATGCTACATGAAATAATATTAAAATGGATATGCAACTGTCAATTATCATATTTTGTTACACAATTATTACAAATAGGAGTTGCTATCCAAAACTGTTAAAATGAGACACATTGTAATTATTTTAATGTATGTATTATGTGGCATAAATGAATTGCGCACCAGATGCATTTTCTTGAACTTCCTAGGAACAAATTGAAAAGAATATAGTGTTTAATGTTAAATTCATATTAAACATTCATTCCAATTGTATCTATTCTATTGGTATTTTAACACTAACTATTTTTGACATTTTTTAGTATGAAAAATTGTTTTATATGAAATCAAATGCATTTGTTTCCAACTATTACATTGCCAAAACATTATGCAACTCTAATGTGATTATATTAAAATGCATAAAACATTTACAGAATTAAGAATATATTTATTATAAAATTGATGTTACAATGTACTGTGTTTCTCACATAATTCCAAGAGGAATTATATATAAGTTCAGATGTACATTCTGTAAAGTGTAACATATAAATTAAATTTTTTGTATAAATAAATTTAAAGAATAATTTTGTTGAAAAAAATAACTCCTTTATTTGTCAGCTTAATTTTCTATTTATTATTATACAAATCAAATATTTTTTTGTTGCACATACACGAATAAAAATAATTTTATTTATAATTGTCTACAATACCAACACAATTTATAAATAAACTACATCATTCCTGCAGATTTTTGCAAGAGTTGTGAAAAACGATTTGTAATTAAAAGAGAAACATCTATAAACCTATCAACACAATTGTGTAAACATGTCTCTGTCCGACTGTCCAATTTGCTTCCTGGTTTATCGACACATTTTTCCCAACATACATCATTGAATTCATGAATCTAAAAATGTATGGACACTGATTGTTATGGGAATTCGTTAATATCGAAAACATAATCTCTACATTTATTATTTCATACACGTACTTAAAAATTACGCATTTTTACCAGGCTAAAATCAGTTACGCGGTATATTGATTATAAAAAATATCGAAACGACAAAATCATAACCTAAGAATCGCATGGAGTTTACAGACATCAAGCGTAAAATTAAACTTCTGGGCAAATCATAAGTTCTAAATTACTTGAAAAGATTTACCAACAAAACGTATTCATTTGCTTTAAATTCATTTTGCGAAGAATAAATTTACCTGGGCTTGAAATTGTGCCTTTTGCTTCTCCATCATAATAAAATCCTGCAGCTCATGGTCCACATCTTTGGTAGACTTATCTTGAAAAGACGAGCCACTATATAGGTCAGACATATTTTATACTTTTAATTTTGAAGAATTGTTTATACAATATTTTCGTAAACCGATAAGTACACTTTCAAGCTACACGTGGTATTACCAAGGAGTTCAGTTGAATCTACGTTTTAGTTACTCAAAGATAAGTAGGCGGCGCTGGTCAAAGAGATTGCATACATAGAGTAGATAAAACAGTCGAGAAAGTACGACGCGAATAGTAAGAGAAGAAAGTTTGATTGCACGCCTGATCTTCTCTATCAACGCTTGCGCACTCATATTAAGAAACCTTAGCGGGAGAGAGTAAGAATTGAGGAGAAATGCTACTCCAATAATCTCTTTGCTCAGCGTCAGTGTACATACATATACGTCTATAGCGTCAGATGCTCCTTAATTCCTATAACGCCCCCCGAATCTTAATATCCTGACGCCCACGCAATCTTACACTAGAGATACTCACTCCATTGTTCTCTCTTTTTCCTCGCATCCGCTATTACCACTAACAGAGGCTCCTCTGACCTTTCGCTCCTCTTCTACTCTATCTATACAATCTCGTTGGTTTACACGCGCGGTTGGGGGCGTCAGAGATCAACAGTCTCCATCACGTGCAACTGATCATGCCACTTGTGGATACGGCCCTGATTGCCGGCAGGTTTGTTAGCCGGCACGGAACGAAGTGGCGCTGCATTTCAGAATCCGCGTCGACGGCGTCGTCGCTGTCTCGTGGTTTGCGTGAATTCGTCCCGTTCTAACGATCATTCTCCCTCGAGGGAGAGAAATCGAGCGAACCGTGTAGCCAAGACCCGTTTACTGCCTGAGGACGGTTAGTGTCGTGTGCCCGTGGCACAGCACGATCACGGTGGTGTGCGCGCGCGCCTTTATTTATTCGATCATTGACAATGACCGCGTCCGCGGAGGATTATTACGACGGCTCGCGGGCCTTTACCTGGCTCGCGGACACCATCGACATCCCGATCGACCAGGTGAGAGAAGTTCTCGTTTAAAAATTGATAGAAATCAGGATTACCAATCCTTGTCAATCGAATGCAGCTTCGGTCGAAACGTATACTAACGTAATCCAACATTCATTTAATTACTAATAAAATCGAGTACCGAGAGAAATCCTCATCTAAGGATTGAAATATTGGAGCGCAGGTATTAATTCCGGGCTAACGTACCGACCTCCTAAGTACTCGATACCTAATAAAAATCAGGATTTACCAATCAGTCAACGTATTCGAAGGTATGTAATTAAACATTAATATATCGTGTTCTTTCGAGTGATAATTATCATCAAGTTCTGAACTCGTGATACATTCGTACGTGTAAGTGTGTGTTCACTTAGATCGAGTGCTAGTGTTTATTATAGTGTTTCCAGTTATGGAGCCAAATTAACCCTTTGCACTCCACTGGCGTCACCACGACGACATTGCTAGAACACATCGTAAATTAGTTCGAGATTTATGCCTACGTCAAATAAACTATCGAAGCGAGTGAATGAAATACAATTTGTGTATGTGTTTATGTGCATTTGAGAGGAGAAAGAAGCCTGTCATGTTTCAGTGAAAGTGCAGCCAGAAAGTATTTTCTTGAACATAATTTAACATCGATAATGTCGTTCATTATACATCCCGTTCTATCAGTGATAATTATTGGAATGTCCTTATTACATTAATACGTATAAGTGTGTATATACGTATTAGATCAATTACCGGTGTTTATGAGTGGATTTGTAATGATGAAACCGAATTAAAGATATACGTATATATAAATAGTGTATATATACATATTAGATCAAATAGTGGCGCTTATGTATTTCCTTATGAATTTCTATACATGCAACTGAATTAAAAATATTTGTTTCCGAAGGGAGCGTCGAAGGATGCTTTTGACCGATTTTATTTCGGAGTAATTTCTATTCCTGATTTCATATATCAGCTTAATTCCCATCTCGTTTCGTTTTCAACGTGACCATTTGCCCCACTTATCTGCCTCCTGACCGCCGAAATGGAAGGCGCATCGATCGAACCTGGATTACTACACCGGATTTCCGACCTCCTATTGAATATCCTTGCGACTCACTCGGCCATAGTTGTTGCTGTTGGCTTTATTTCATCGCACAATCGTCAAGGTTAAGGTTCGACACGCCTCGGACACGACGTTTCACAGCTTCAACCACCGTAAAATAGCCTATTTTCTTCCTTGGATAAACACAGCGACGACAGGATACGTTGGATATCCGTGGCGACAGGAGCGATGTAGCGATTCGATGATTCGAGGAGCAACTTAACTGGTCGTTAAACCGTTCTAGGCGCGTAACTAATATGGTATACGCGTGTGGGATGCATATAAACATCGTGATTGGAATCACTTTTGCGCAGTCTTACATTGTATTCCTATGAGATGCATTGAATTACATTGCCAGTGCTTCCCAACAGGTGTGACGTGACCTTGGGTGTGTCACGAAAAAAACTTGTAATAAATCAATGAAAAGATTCTAATCGTATACGAATTTCCATATCGTGGAGATACTGGGAGTATTCTTGCTCCATTTGCTAGAATCCCATTTTGCGTTTGAACTGTAGATCAGAGATTGCAAAAGTTTGAACGTTCTTCTGAACATAGAAACATGTTCAAGGAAGCAGTCGCAAGTCCTGGAAAGTAAAATTTTATTCGATTTGAACAATATACTTGGATCTCAACACTGTTAACCTTGTAAAGAATAAATTGTTCATTTTGATCTTAATGATTTGAGCACGATTTCAGCACAATTTACGTTAATGCTAAATTGTGCATTCGGAAAAGTGTTGCGTGTATACGTTAACACGTCTTGGCTGTTTCGTGACGTGAAACGGTTGGGAAGCACTGTTTTATCCTATATTCCACGCAATAGGTGTGTCACGCGTGATTATTAAACGCCAATAGTTTAATGGAAACTCACTTCCAGATTTACCGCTTCGTGTGACATTATAATTAGACGAGGAATAGGCGCAATACGCAAAAACAGCGTTGAGAGAAAATTAAAAATAGCATTTGGTAGAAACGTTTCGGCGCATAGCCTGTGAGACTTTGCGTACGGTTTCTACGTGCTCTGTTTTTTGATCTGTTCAGAGAATTGTTGGAGCGGTGATCTTCTGGAGTACGGTTTGAGCGCACGATTGTCGATAACGATACAGCTATTGCGCCGCGATAAGATAATCGCCGTTAAGAATTAACATGAATTCTGCAAAGTAGTGAAAAATCTGTACACCGACAGACCTGCAATCCATATAAAGTACTCAATATAGTAGATTCATTTAACCCTTAAATGGACAATGTTGTTTTTAAACAACATACTAAACATCACAGATAAAATTGACCTTCTTTTATTTTTTTGTAATTTTGACAACTAGTTCTTATTTCTGAACGAATTTTGTACTTTTTTTTAATGTTGGCACTATCCAATATTTGTATGCATTGAAAATAAGTTAATGTCAAATGTCACTTTGAAGAAAACTTTTCGGCAAACGTGAAACAAAAATCGTCCATTTAAGGGTTAAATACTAATGCTTGTACTGTCTACGAATGCAATTTATTAATCCAATTAAAAATCCATTAAAATTCGTCGTATAATAATTGTATGCATTGCTTTAGTAAAGGACATGTAAACAATTTCTATCGAAAATATGATACTACTCGATCCATTCAGTCTTCGTGTATTTTGCGCTTCATCCGCAAATTGCGTCATTGTAGCGACTAGGACAATTGCAAGTCAGAAACGTAATTACGTGTTTTGGTGCAGGTCGTGCACTGAGTCATATTCGTAGTTTAGGCTGAATAGGTTACGTTAAGCTACATTTCCTGCACACATACAATCTTCAGATAATCATTCAAAACCATATTTAAAAAATAATTCAATTCTACTCAAAAATGATCCGCCAGAAGTTTTCTTTATTATCTTGTTTGAGAAACACTGACTTTCATGCTGTATAAACTCTGTCAAATGCAACAGTTGGGAAAACGCGAGCGTTGCTAGTTCCGCATGAGTAACCAATGTTTACTACGAATCATTCGAGTACCGGTCGTCTCAAATGATTGGTCGTAGCTATTTTTTAACGAAATGGAAGAAGAGGAAAATTTTGAATTCCAGTTTGAACGAAGCAGAGTAACCTCCTCCTTTTCGAAGTCGGTTAAAAAGATAATCAAATAAATGGGGTTTACATACTAGGAAGTGATGGGAGCTTTTTGTTGCTCGCAAGGTAATAATTGCACCTTGAAAATTGACCTACGGCAACCGGTGCAATTTTGTGGTCGTTAAACGGCCTGGATGTTCCCGTTCGAAACGCCTCGTGTCAGTGTTATATTTAGCGAAACCTTTACTTTCTTTTTGGCTATTAACGAGACGCTGAAAAAGAGTGTCGTGACGAATGAAAGGTCAGGCTAGTAATTGCGATACTGGGTTTGTAACGGCAGTATTACGATTGGCATAATCCTTCTCTATCACGGATTATCTATCTCTGGTTGCGAAAACGTCTTCTTATAAGAAATTGTATTTTTTAATATTATTTAAAATAGTACAATAGTATTAGATTCAACGTCAACTATTTCTTAAGTATATAAAATTAATTTTATTATTTTTCGCAGTGTAAGATATTATTATTTTCTTTGATTTGCGCCACGGTGGTGAGAATTACGCAACTCAGAATTTATAGTAATTTTGTCAAGGACATTATTTAAAAATGTATCACAGAAATTAAGAAAGCAGTTGAGAAAGTGTATAGTTCGTTGTTATGCACTCAATTTATCATTCTGTTTACATTTTTACAAGGAAACGCTGTCATGCATATGCAAATTAAATTTTTCCATCACGGGATTGTCTACAGTCGAATCGTGTATAATGTTGTAACTTTTTTTTTTATATAAGAGAGTTTCATCGTGACTTAATTTTAGAATTAGTTTGCTGTGCTTGAAACGTCATCGATCACGGGCGTTCCGAATCGATACAGAAACGCGTGGGAGGAAAGTTATTGTGCATTGTGCTTGCAACGTTGATTTATAAATCGTCCGTGTTCTTGTAATTTATCGCTATTTACTGTTAACGAGATTAATATTTTTATTTTTTATTATACATAAAATAATTGTTTTGCATTATATTAAACACCTAACCATGATATTTCATGAAAAAAATGTTCTCAAAGTTTCCGTGATTATACAATTACTTTTTATAGGTTACAAAAGTATAAAAACAACGATACATAATCTTTTTCACAACTATCTAGCTGTGCCTGTGGCGTGATATAACATGAACATTGAGTCACCAAGTGTCGTCTGACGAACACGGTGACCTCGTCTTTCAGTTTCTGGATCTAATCTGTTTCCGATAAAAATGTATTAGGCGTAGAAATTAATTCTATGCCTTTATATTCAACCATTTAGTAGTTTTTGTAACTGTAGTTTATATGGAAATATTTTCTCATGATTTTGCTACATCCAAGTTTTTATGTTAACAATTTTCTAAGTTCTTGACCAGGTAAACGAGGTCTCAATCTGATGGCCGCTACAAATATAATAAGCAGTTATAATAATTGCAGGAGAATACATGTAATGTCCATCAGGTTGAAGACTTGGAAGGTTGGTACTTTAAATGCATCAAAATTACAAGTGAGAATGTTTATTTAGACTAGAAGTTATAAATGATCGAATACAGAGGCACAGAATTTGTATACCCAATGTAATATGAATTAACTGCCACGTTTGTATCGTTGGAAGTTACGTACAAGTTACAACCGAGAACAGTTGCAACGGTCGTATTTCAATCCGTTCGGAAAGGAATGTATGAGTAGCTAAAGTTGTAATGTAACTTGAAGAATGCGTAACAAAACACGCCTGCCCTCTATTCCCGAGAAGCGGCATGTCTAAGATCCCGTTTCGTTCGAACGGAGTTTTAACCCTCTGAAAAATGTCCTGCGAGACTAGCCTCCCGTTATTCATGGTTTTTTTTTTAGCGGATGAGTTGGAGCAGTGCTTTCAAATCATTTTTGGATCGCGACAATTAGAACTATGACCTCGACACAGTCATAGATTCTGAAGTCTTGCTTGTGGAAGAAGAAGAAATACATGAAACAAACCTCCATGATTTTTAACTCCTTTGTCATTTTTTTGCTAATATTTTCATTCGATTTTAGTATAAACTAGCTGTGTTGTCACGAAATTATTCTATTTTAGTATTCAAAGGTACTATCATTTATTTGTATTATCTTCGTACATTATACTCTCAAATTGTGGAGTAGATGTATTCGTGCACTTAGTTTTAATTTTAGACTTCGTAATATAGATTGAAACGAAAGACTAAATACATGTTGTCTTTTAAAGAACCAAGTATATATTCATTGAAAAAAATGGTACAGTTTGTTTCAGTTATTAGAACCACACATATTCTGGGTTAATGATAGTTGTATGTACTTTTATTTAAAATTTTAAAAATTGGATGTACTCCATGATTAAGAAAGTTTTAATTTCCCTTTTGGAAAGCCCTTTATTTTCTTCTAACAATTTCGTTTTCATTCAACTTATTCGTGTGGTGAATGCAACGTGGTAACGTGAGTTGGAATGCTCAAACGGTAACTAGCACGCCAATAATACTTTACTCGGATATATTTGCTCGCATTGCACTTTCATGCAGTCAGTCACCACTGCAGGTCTTAAAATAGTGACGGTATGCGTATGTACTTCATACTATGAGCATCGGTATCTGAGCCATATTCGTCAGCTGCGAAATTTATTTTTAATTTGGTAATACGATATCTTCCAATTACTTTCTTCTGATCATCTAAATCTGCTGTAGAAGTACTAAATGGAAAATAGCTCAAGTTTCAACCATACCTATTTAAAGTTTATTTCACCCACAGGGTCCCAAGAACCTTAGCTACGTCTCTGAAAAGGACACTTATGCAAATCTTTCGAGCGTTCATTGCACTCATCAAGTCATTATCGTGAATTCCTCTCGGTTGTATTTTCCTCATCAGGACAGCTCGTGAGTCTAACCATTGAGGAAAACCAGCTGCCAGAGTCATTCACAACAAAAGAGCGCACTATCGGTAGAATCGCGATTTGTTGCATAAACCCGAGCCTCGGTTCTAAAAAGGTGCACGCAACATAACGTGCAAGCGGTACCGCGTAGCTGCTAGTAAACGCGCAGGGAGATCATTGACCTACCGTTGTGTCAAACGATCTGCTCGTCTCGATCCCTCGCGGCGAAACGAATCGACATTGATGTGAGATCACTTGGGGACCAACGCGTGTTAAGTTGTAAGGGTTATTATTAAATGACTAGCAATTTTTTTCTGGCAACGAGGCACGCATAGTTGCTTATGCAAATTGCTGGCCTCGTTTGGAGTGCGGCGATCTGCATAGTTGAGTTGACGATACATAGCCAAACTTGTATCCATCGTTTATTTATTTTTATTCGCGGGGAAACTCTTTAACATAGAATCCTGATTTTCAGTGTTATTAGAATTTAGTTTTATTCGTTCAATTTTTATTTCCTCGGTGTGAAAGATAAGTTTGTTCTGTAACTCAATCAATTACACGTTAACGATGACCCAGGAAGCAATTGCAAATCAAGTTCGTACTTCCGGAGCAAGCTGTGTACATATGTATTAACTTTTACTCGCGACCACGGTGTCATGACTTGTACCGATCAGTAACGACCAGTATAATGCATTGATCGAGGTCGTGAAATTAATTCAGGTGACTGAAAGGTTTTAATTGCGTGGAATATTTTTGTTGTTTGTGAATGAAGTGTTGTCGGAGTGATTAAAATTAAAATTTTTGGGTCCTCATACTTTACTTACGATTTTTAGATCGAAACTATGTGTTTACCTACAATACATTTTGTGCCATTAATATGAATTTTACGAAAATATTTCTAACACTAAAATATTCCCGAAGTAATCATCAGCATGTCATGCGATCATTTCATTACCTTAATTCTTCGTACATTTTTAATTGGAAGATACGCAAATTAGCTGAGACGCTCACATATAAGTGCCCTTAATAGGACAGCATAATCCTATTTAAATAGGATTATAGCTTCAATTGGATTCAATACCAGTCACGGTTTGCTCCTAACTGCATTTGAATTCGACGACTCGAACGATCTGCATTTTATTTTAGCACAATAAAAATTCTCGAATGTATCTTCCAAAAAATAGATACTCATTGAATGTAATTTCGTCATAAAATCATTTAGTCATCGATTTCATAGTATTTAATCTGAGACGGTTTCTTCTGCTATTACATAAATACAGCTAATGGCACGTGCCCTAACGTTTGCCCGTGGCTGGTGAAATGCGATAACGCGAACGATGGAAAGATTACTCACGTGATTGATCCTGCGATCGCGTGCACATTTTCCTTTGCCCTCGTTAGGCTGCTTTCACAATTAACCGATTATAGTGTGCGTGCGCATTATCACGCTACGAGAACACTTTTTAATACAGCTCTCAAAGTGTTCGTGTTCACGGCGCACGTAGTCGTAGAACGCCAGAGTAATTAGAGGATTGTTTACTCAACTGGGACAATCAACATTTCGAGAACCATTTACACTCTGCAAATTAATGTTCGATCGCCTAGTTCATCCACGAAATATTCGAAAACTTTATTCGAACGACGACGTTTATTCAATTGAACGATTAAATTTGTAGTCACGCATGGTAAAATATTGCATTTTATTGATGTCCAAAGATTGGACTCGTTTTTTTTTTTTTCAAGTTAAATCAATTTTCCATTTACGACGTGAATCTTTATACTGAAACTCCGCTAAAAAGAATATTTTTCGTCTGCTGTTTCTGTCATCAATTCCAATAAAAGCATTTTACGTTAAATCGTAAAAATGTGTAGACTCACAAGATAGTGGAATCGAGACTCGTGACAGGATTGAAAATGTAAACAGTAAATTGCAAGCGACACCATGCTCGAATTCCCTTCTGGAAAAAGCAGAGGGTGTGCAATTACAGAGTGTATCGACAGATAACCTTTGCTATCGACGTTAATCGACTATTATTCCCATTGCGTTCTGCTTCGAAGGGGTTTTTTACGGCCCGAGAATAGTAACAAATGTGAAAATGATCGAATGCTGATGTCAGTGAATTTTATGTAAAATTAAGTGAATTACTTATGTAAAATAGACAACCTTATAGCGAGCGACAGAAATGTTAATGCTCACCTGGTTCGCGCATAGATCGATGTGTTCGCGCGTGATTTATCGCTGTGTTCGACACGACATTTGTGTCTTCCGGTGATTCTCGTCAGGCGATTAGTCGAAAGGTGGAATTAGCAGTGATAACACGGAACCGTTTTCGCGAGTCTTGGTTAATTAGAGTGTGCCAACTGACACCATGTATTACGTACTGTTCTATTATATCGTTTCTACTAGGTAAACATATTCTTTTATGTGACTCGTAATAAAATTAAATATACACATATATTGATATTTTGTTATTTATTAGTACCTACATTTGAACGATACTTTATTGAAAATTGAGAAAGGATAAAATAAAAAGATATACATACGTATATATATCGAGCACGAAAAACAAAAGATGCAAAAACATTATTTATCCTCGATTGGTAGAATGAGACTGACGATGCTCATCAGACCAATAGGAAGTTGAAGCACGATTAACGCCTTGCATGGAGAACGTGTTAGCATTAACAACTTTTTCTGCTCTGGCTATTCATGTCTTGTAAATATAACTCGATTACCTTAATCATTCTGATTCCACTGAATTAATTAAGTATTCGTTTTTTAATGCTTCGATTCAGAGATGCCTGATTGTACTACACTTTTCGTAAATCAATATTTTTTTATGATTTCGAGTTGAAACTTTGTTATTTTTTTTTTTTTGTATGTAATGATTGTTTAATTTTGGAATTTTATATAAAACTATCGAAAAGAAAAAATAGTTTGAAACGTCTACTAGATAGTATTGAAAGTAATTTTAGACGAGTAGTAATTAATATTAATTGTGTTTACGTGGATATTAACGCTCGTTATTTTTCGCGTTGCGCCAGTTCGTTGTGGATAATGAAGCAGGGAAAAGAGCGTACAGCGATCTAACGATTTACTAATGTAATACGTTAATGAAGCGCGTGATTAACTGCTGCTTTAATTTTATGATTGTACGATATCCGCGTTGCTGCATCATGCTTTGCGCCACAGGAGTTTGCTATGCACCCTAGATTTATTTGATAAAATAACATGCTTCGATAGGCACTGCGCTATGCTATTATTGAAAACCCAACGAGCTATTAATTAACCAGGCAGCTTTAACTTCTTTTTTTATTTCTGGGATATTCACGGAGAAATTAATAACGTCAAAGTGTATTATTTTTGTTTTTGTAACTAGAATATAACGAACAAAGTGTATTTCATTAGTGTATAGTTGTTTTCTATATTTATATTGATTTTTGTAATCATTGATTTTGTTATTTTTGCGTTGAAGAAGGTTCTCGTAAACAAAATATAACTTGTTTGATTTAAACGACAATTCATTTACACCTAATTATCTCTTGCGTTTATGGTAAGTATTGCGATAATAAAAATCGAAAAACAGTTTCTATGCGTTTAATTGTTAGTTATAGCTCCACTTTGATATTAATGATATTAATTTTCATTATATCGATCGATCTTTTTACTCCTCATTTACTGTCTTCTAGATTCACAGGAACTCGAATAGATTGTTTTCCTTGCAAGCGTAAAGGTGAAAAGTTGCATGCAAGGATATGTTTAGATATTGAAAATAAAGCAACTTTAGATTCGCGCTGTTTACTAAGGAAAGCGTCTACTTGGATAAATATAAACGCGTTAGAGGATAAGAATAGTGCAAGTCTATTAAAAAAAAAAGGAGCTTCTGCACCGTTTAAAAGGCAAGCTCCTGACAGGTCCTCTTCAATACATTTATTTTTTAAATCGATTAACAAAAAATTTGTTTGTACTATATTGGTGAAGGTATACTACAATATTACGTAATTATTAATAATATTTTCTAATCCTGAAAAAAATTCAAACATCCGCACTACATAATTGAGTATCGAATAGATCGTCGTGGGAAAGTTTCTATTCAACAAATTCTCTATGTCGTGCAAATAGTGACAATTCTCAGTTTATCGAGTTAATTTGCTGGGAACTTCCGATAGGAGAGAGTCGCGTGACGGATGTATAGTGATTAGAGAAGGGAGATTACAAGCGAGGAAAGGCACGAGTAGGCTGATTGCAAGTAAAAGGCAAACGAGGTGAAAGACAGGAAGAGGGAAAGTGAAAGGAAGCGTTGCGATGGCAGATAGAAAGCAAAATAAGAATGGTAGGGTTATTTTCAAATTAAGTAGGATAGCAGAAGACATTGATTTAGACGTAGCCAGAGTCGTTTGTAGTTACAGTCGCGATGAAGTCAAGTGGTTGGTCAAGGCCACTTGCACCACCGCTAGTTATGTCATACACAAGAGTTCCACTGTGTCTATTTCACGGTTAGCGAAGTTATGTGGACTTTATACGACCAGCACGTGCGGAATATTTGTTTAAATTACTTCATAAATCAGTATAAAAGCTGTTCATTCATTTATTTGCTCCCTTCTTTGGATGCAGAGAAATAAAATCGTCCTTAGTGGAGGACACCACTGTACATACTGCTAGTGAATATGTTGCGATTTAAATTCACTCTTCATAAGGTCAATTTCTTGCAAGGAAACTTCAATAGAACGAGACGAGATGTTGCAACATAAATATGACATTTATTTCACCAAATGAAACTTAAAATTTATATTATAATTAGCACACTTAATATAATTAGAAATTAAAGTTTGGGTAAAAGTCGAACGTTGATATTATTTAGGAAATACACTGAACGAACTTAAGGTATGGCACTTGTTGTAGCTTTATAATGCACTTAACGATCGGATAAAGTTCAATTGGTTTTTAAGTACCATGTAGCCTCAATAATTATCACAATCTAATAAATGCAGTTTATACGTATAGACAGCAGCTTTCGTCAACGAGATGGAACATTGATTTTACACATTAAACGTCACATTATAAATTAAAAATAAATTTAAGGAAACTCGTGCTAAATTTCTAGTTTACACAAGATAGATAGATTAGAGACTTGGAAATTACTTGAATCATCATGAATTGGCAAAAGTCATAAGTAACTATCACTAGTGATCAGTATAACGATCTACGTATTTATTATCTTTATTAATGCCCTGCAGATAAATCCCCATCTAAAATCGATCCATTTAATTAAAAATTCAAATTCAATACTGTATTTAAAAATGACTTGTTATATTCAATGTGAGTGTCTCTGACTTTATAATATTCTGAATAACTAATCATAAGATTGACGTAATCTGTAAATAAATTAATCGTTGGGTCTTGTGACCGTCTCTATTTAAATAAATAAGTACCCTTCAGTAATGTCATACGACTAACGATTAAGTGAACCTGGTGATCCAACGAAAATACTGCAAAGTCAGAGAAACTAGATACCAATTTAATTACCAAATTATCTGTCACCATAATCAACGTCCTTCCAATCATACTCATCAATACTTTGATTCAGTTTTACTCAACACAAGCGCCGATTAAAGTGAGGTTGACGAAAAAGGTGTCTGGCTCGTAGTGTGTTAATACTGTCCCTATTCCTGATCCTGCTCCAGTTCCTGTTCTAACTCTTCTTCCTGCTCCTGTTCAACGTTATCGAGGTCACGCCTGAACCTCCAGCCACCGTCTATTCTGAAACTCGGATCGGCTCCACCTCCAGGACCTCTTTGAACCTGACCATGTCCTTT